>NC_079199.1:102074856-102247356 GCF_029499605.1 Hyla sarda
CGACCTCCGCACGAAGCGGCGGCCGACACGCCCCCTCAATACATCTCAATGGCAGAGCCGGAGATTGCCGAAGGCAGCGCTTCGGCTCTTCCATAGAGTTGTATTGAGGGGGCGTGTCGGCCGCCGCCTCGTGCGGAGGTCGACACGCCCCCTTCCCGCGGGCTGTCGGGGCTCCGTACAGGATATCGCAGGGGGCCCCAGCGGTCGGGCCCCCGCGATCTGCAACTTATCCCCTATCCTTAGGATAGGGGATAAGTTGTTCACCACTGGGTCACCACTGGACTACTCCTTTAATGCTGACGAGGTTAGATGACAGGACCGATCCCTCGTCCACCCTTGTGATTTGGATTCTTATATTTATCCCCCAGAATATCACATCTTCCCCCTCTAGAGGTTACGGTAGATGATACATTATAATGACACCGCTTAGAATATTATATGAAGACATTAGCA
The DNA here is from genome assembly GCF_029499605.1 of Hyla sarda. NCBI lineage: Eukaryota > Metazoa > Chordata > Amphibia > Anura > Hylidae > Hyla > Hyla sarda. The sequence continues at coordinate 102,075,310 of NC_079199.1, forward strand.
GCATTTACTGTGGACTATAAAGTGATGATGGGAAAAACCACCATAAAACCGCGCAACCTCCTCCGGCACCAATAAAACCACCATTTCTTTATTACAGTCACCGGGAAAACGTTTCTGAGATCCCTGATACGATATTCTGCATTTATAGACTGTGGGCCGCCAACCGCACATCATACGGGGAATTGACACAAACTGCTGCTAAGTTATGAATGGATCAATAAAAATGTTAATAAAATAAATAAAATAAAAACTGCTCCAGGAGAAAGAATAGGGGGCACAGGGAAGGAGGGGCATGGATAGACCCATAACTAACTAGGTATTGTGCCCACCCAGCCTACAGCTGTTTCAAAACTACAACTCCCAGCATGCGGGGAGTTGTAGTTTTGCAACAGCTGGAGGCACCCCTGGTTGGAAAACACTGACCTATACTATATACTACTATATAGTCCAACATGCTGGGAGTTGTAGTCTTGCAACAGCTGGAGGCACCCCTGGTTGGAAAACACTGACCTATATTATATACTACTATATAGTCAAACATGGTGGGAGTTGTAGTTTTGCAACAGCTGGAGGCACCCCTGGTTGGGAAACACAGACCTATACTATATACTACTATATAGTCCAACATGCTGGGAGTTGTAGTTTTGCAACAGCTGGAGGCACCCCTGGTTGGGAAACAGTGACCTATACTATATTCTACTATGTAATCCAACATGCTGGGAGTTGTAGTTTTACAACAGCTGGAGGCACCCATGGTTGGGAAACATTGACCTATACTATATACTACTATATAGTCCAAAATGCTGGGAGTTGTAGTTTTACAACAGCTGGAGGCACCCCTGGTTGGGAAACACTGACCTATACTACTATATAGTCCAACATGCTGGGAGTTGTAGTTTTGCAACAGCTGAAGGCACCCCTGGTATGGAAACACTGACCTGCACTATATACTACTATATAGTCCAACATGCTGGGAGTTGTAGTCTTGCAACAGCTGGAGGCACCCCTGGTTGGGAAACACTGACCTATGCTACATACTACTATACAGTCCAACATGCTGGGAGTTGTAGTCTTGCAACAGCTGGAGGCACCCCTGGTTGGAAAACACTGACCTATACTATATACTACTATATAGTCCAACATGGTGGGAGTTGTAGTTTTGCAACATCTGGAGGCACCCCTGGTTGGGAAACACTGACCTATACTATATACTACTATATAGTCCAACATGCTGGGAGTTGTAGTTTTGCAACAGCTGGAGGCACCCCTGGTTGGGAAACAGTGACCTATACTATATTCTACTATGTAATCCAACATGCTGGGAGTTGTAGTTTTACAACAGCTGGAGGCACCCCTGGTTGGGAAACACTGACCTATACTACTATATAGTCCAACATGCTGGGAGTTGTAGTTTTGCAACAGCTGGAGGACCCCCTGGTATGGAAACACTGACCTGCACTATATACTACTATATAGTCCAACATGCTGGGAGTTGTAGTTTTGCAACAGCTGGAGGCACCCCTGGTTGGGAAACACTGACCTATGCTACATACTACTATACAGTCCAACATGCTGGGAGTTGTAGTTTTGCAACAGCTGGAGGCACCCCTGGTTGGGAAACACTGATCTATACTATATACTACTATATAGTCCAACATGCTGGGAGTTGTAGTTTTGCAACAGCTGGACGCACCCCTGGTTGGGAAACACTGATCAATACTATATACTACTATATAGTCCAACATGGTGGGAGTTGTAGTTTTGCAACAGCTGGAGGCACCCCTGGTTGGGAAACACTGATCTATACTATATACTACTATATAGTCCAACATGCTGGGAGTTGTAGTTTTGCAACAGCTGGACGCACCCCTGGTTGGAAAACACTGACCTATATTATATACTACTATATAGTCAAACATGGTGGGAGTTGTAGTTTTGCAACAGCTGGAGGCACCCCGGGTTGGGAAACACTGACCTATATTATATACTTCTATACAGTCCAACATGCTGGGAGTTGTAGATAAAACAATATTTTTGTGATGAGTGGCAGGGGCCATATTCAAATTAGCGATATTTCAGGAATATATAGATAAATATTCGTCCTATGTTTGCGAAATTCGCATATTCGCTATGTTTGTTCATGCAAAAATTCGTAATGAATTTCACATAGTGCGCATGCGCGATTATATCTTTCACCTAAAAGAAGGGAGGGATCAGTGTCCAGTCTGGAATAGTGTTGAGCGTGAATATTCGAAATCCGAATTTTTCATGCCTATATCGGCACTTCACGATTTTGCGAATATTTAGAATATAGTGATATATATTCGTAATGAGGAATATTCGTTTTATTTTTTGTTTGTTTTTTATGCGAATTTATGAGAATATTTCGGCACTTCCAGATTGGAAACTGATCCCTCCCTTCTTTTAGGTGAAAGATATAATTGCGCATGCGCACTATGCGAATTTCATTACGAAGTTTCGCATGAAAAAAAAAAAAAGAGAACAAACGTAGCGAATATGCTAATTTCGCGAACATAGGACGAATATTCGTACCTATATTGCGCAAAATATCGCGAATTCGAATATGGCCCCTGACGCTCATCACTAGTGTGGAAGTGCCGATATTCGCATAAATATTCACATAGATATTCGCATAAAAAAAAACGGATATTCGTAATTACTATCTAAATATTTGCAAAATTGCGAAGTGCCGATATTCGCGGTAAAAAATTGCATTTCGAATATTCGCGCTCAACACTATTGGTTAATATTAGAGCAGATCGGCCCCTAAAAAGGACCATCAGGTCAGTTCTTCGCATGTTACCGCGAGCACCGAAGAGTTTCTGCAGCATCTCTGGAAGCTTTGACCATAGAATTACACTGGAGCCATCTTGTGGGGACGGAAGGAAACAGCAGAACATCGTTCCAAATCCGAGGGCTGGATATACCGTTACCATGGCACAAAAACACTCCCGTTTCCTTGTACTTCTTCGCTATCTGGTATTATTTTAATTTTCTTACTTTCCAATACGAAAAACGTCGAGAATTAACATAGCTTACAGCATTTTCGTAGCCACAATGGGGGAGATTTCTCAAAACCTGTGCATAAAAAAAATTTGCCCAGTTGCCCATAGCAACCAATCAGATCTCTGCTTTCATTTTTAAATATGGCCGCTGAAAAATGAAAGCAGCCATCTGGTTGCTATGGGCAACTGGGCAACTTTTCCTTTGGACAGGTTAAGTTGCTGAGTTGCCCATAGCAACCAATCAGATTGCTTCTTTCATTTTGCAGAGGCCTTGTTAAAAATGAAAGCAGCGATCTGATTGGTTGCTATGGGCAACTGGACAACTTTTCCTCTGGACAGGTTTTGATAAATCTCCCCCTATGGGGGAGATTTATCAAAACCTGTCCAGAGGAAAAGTTGCTGAGTTGCCCATAGCAACCAGATGGCTGCTTTCATTTTTCAGCGGCCATTTTTAAAAATGAAAGCAGCGATCTGATTGGTTGCTATGGGCAACTGGGCAAATTTTCCTATGTAGAGGTTTTGAGAAATCTCCCTCAATATTTTTAGTAGAGATGAGCGAAGTTACAGTAAATTCGATTCGTCACAAACTTCTCGGCTCGGCGGTTGCTGACTTATCCTGCATAAATTAGTTCAGCTTTCAGGTGCTCCCGTGGGCTGGAAAAGGTGGATACAGTCCTAGGAGACTCTTTCCTAGGACTGTATCCACCTTTTCCAGCCCACCGGAGCACCTGAAAGCTGAACTAATTTATGCAGGATAATTCATCAACTGCCGAGCCGAGAAGTTAGTGACGAATCGAATTTACTGTAAGTTCGCTCATCTCTAATCTCTAGGTTCACTAGAGAGCCCGGATCTGTCAGATCTCTTGAACCTAGAGATATTGGGGGAAATTTATCATCGGTGGTGGAAGCTTTTTTGTTTCTAAACTTTGCACAAATTTTTGCGCAGTGAGTTATTTTGCGTCTTTATTGTACGTCTTTTTTAGATAGAGCAAAAAGCAAGTAGTCTATTGTTTTGTGTATTGTGGAACGCATTGTGCAGTGGATACTGATTTATCATTTGTGCCTTTTTGTTTAGACGCATTTTTTTTTGCGCAAATACGTTTTTTTTTTAAACGCAAAAATACACCATCAAAATGGACACGTAGGAAAGTGTTCTACCGAGACAGCCGGGGGATGCAGGAGCCGTCACTTAACACTGCTAAACTACAACAGTAGTTGTAGTCTGTCCCATGATGGGAGTTGTTGTAGTACCGCAGCACTGAGGGATGGCACTTGCTCTTTTGGGACTTTAAGACTACTACTCTGTCCATGATGGGAGTTATAGTCCAGGGGCGGAGGGGCAGATGGCAGCGGATCATTCTCCAGAGACCCGCTGCGATCCGCATATATTAAGTTAACATGCCGGCAGCCCATGTGGCTCCACTGCGCTCCCCGCAATGCTCCAGGCGGGGAATACTGTGTATAGCTGTCATAATTCCTAATCCCCGCCACCGGGAGACGGGAGCTCTGATTGGTGAGTAGCTATTCACCAATCAGAGCCCCAGGCGGCGGGGTGCATCCAGCTTGTTAACTTAATAAATGCAGATCGCAGCGGGTCTCAGGAGAATGATCTGCTGCGATCTGCCCCTCAGCCCCAGACTAACTCCCATCACTGCTTTAGTAGTCCTAAAAGAATCCCGCAGCTGAGGGATGTGCAATTGCCATCCCTGAGTGCTGCGGTACTACAACTACTCCCATCATGGGACAGACTGTCCAATGATGGGAGTAGTAGTCCAAGGGCAGAGGGACAGATCGAATGGGGTATCACTCCTGAGACCCCCTGCGACCTTTCCTGCTCTGCCCCCCTTTGATGACATCATTAGGGGCGGAGCTACAAAGTCCAGGCCTGACTCTGTTCTCATTATGCGTTTTGCATAATGGGAACAGAGCTTTTCTGCCAGTGTGTTCCCAAACAGGGAGACTCCAGATGTTGTTTAACTACAGCCCCCATGATGGGAGTTGTAGTTTAGCACCAACTGGAGGATCCCTTTTTGGGTACACGCTGCATTATGTTCGCTCTCCCCAGGGGAAAGCGCAAAAAATTTACTAACTCATATTTAGTGTTTTTCTTTTCTTCTCATTTCAGATATGTGAATGCGGAGGACTACGTTGGATTTGGTGGTTTGCAACAATGACCAGCGTTTTTTAATGTCAATAAAAGGGTTAACGAGGGCTGTGGGGGAGTGTTTTTTTTTTTTTAAAGGGGTACTCCGGTGAAAACCTTTTTTCTTTTAAATCAACTGGTGGCAGAAAGTTAAACATATTTGTAAATTACTTCTATTAAAAAATCTTAATCCTTCCAGTACTTATTAGCTGCTGAATGCTACAGAGGAAATTCTGCCACCAGTTGATTTAAAAGAAAAAAGGTTTTCACCGGAGTACCCCTTTAACACATTTTTTTTCAATGTGTTTTTTTTTATTGAATTTTCAGGATTAGTAGTGGAAGCCGTCTTATAGACGGAATACCCCTAAATATTACACCGGTACAGGGGTGCCAGGAAGAGTGCATCAAATATGGCGCTCCTGTGCCTAGGTAGTTACAGGCTGGTGTTACTTAGGCTGGGGAGGGCCAGTAACAATGGTCCTCGCCCACCCTGATAATATCAGGCTGTTGCTGCTTGGTTGCTATCTGGCTGATACTGAAAATAGGGGGAACCCTATGTGTTTTTTTTTTTAAATAAAAAATACGCATAGGGTTCCCCCTATTTTCAGTATCAGCCAGATACCAACCAACCAAGCAACACTGGCCCTCCCCAGCCTAAATAACGCTAGCCTGTTACCACCTAGGCCCAGGAACGCCATATTTGACACTCCGGGCCTGTTGGTACTGGCTCTGGGTACTGGGATAATAGTTGAGGGTTAGCGCTAGATGTTTTTAGGGCTAACGCTAAGCCCTGGCTTAGTAATGGATTCCGTCTACAAGATGGCTTCCACTACTAATCCTGAAAATTCAATTATAAAAAACACGACACATTGAAAAAATAAAATAAAAAACACCCCCCACAGCCTTTGTTAACCCTTTTATTGACATTTTAAAATGCTGGTCCTCATTGCAATCCACCAAATCTGAAGATGTCCTCTGCATTCACGTATCTGAAATAGTACACTAGTACACTATGCACCCCTGTATACTATACAGCCAGTGGAGGTAAGTAGTGATGCTCTGCACCCTGTATATGTATATACTATACATCACTCCTCACCTCCTTACACTCTGTGGACCGGGGTGCTCTGTATCTGACCCATGGAGTGGTACCTGAAGGCAGTGAAAAAATTGCCACAGGGGACAAAAATTACTGTTTCCAAACACGAATGCACTAATAGACTGAGACACATTTTTTGTACAAGGAAACAGCAGAATTCCTGGGAGACTTCTATGAAGAACAACCATGGTGGAGAACTTGATATTGCGAAACGGCTGCTGAAGATGTGGTGAGTGCCAGCATTTTATTTTCTATTCAGAATTACTTGTAAACATGGTCCAGGGGACTGTGGGGCCGTCTACACTGGATGATCAGGGGTGTATAGGGTGAGTAGTGTTATTTATTGTCACATTACAGGACTTGTCATTGTTTTTTAGTTTTTTTTGGATAAATAAGCCCAACTCTCTGGACCGAATGAAAGTTCTGAGCGTTGACAACGACTTGAATTTTTCTCTCTTTATTCCACATTTTGTTAATGGAACAAAAAATACTTTGATGTTACAAGGTTTGAAGAAAATAAAACTATACATATCTGTGTAAAAACTAACAAAAAAAATACTATATATTATACATTCTCAATCTTTAAACTCTTAGCAGCATTCACGCTGGCCACACATAGAAGACGATATGTAGGGCTAAACTAAAAATAAAAACAATACACACAAGGAGGAGTCATTATGGAGAAGAGGTGATAAAGACGTCTCATAATTACAGAGAAGATGTGATGGTGAAGTCTCTACATGATGGAGAAGATGTGATGGAGATGTCTCTACATGATGGAGAAGATGTGATAAAGACGTCTCTACATGATGGAGAAGATGTGATGGAGACGTCTCTACATGATGGAGAAGATGTGATGGAGAAATCTCTACATGATGGAGAAGTCTACGTGATGGAGAACATGTGATGGAGATGTCTCTACATGATGGAGAAGATGTGATAAAGACGTCTCTAAATTACGGAGAAGAGGTGATGGAGACGTCTCTACATGATGGAGAAGATCTGATGGAGAAGTCTCTACATGATGAAGATATGATGGGAACACCCCTAACATTATAGAGAACATGTGATGGAGACGTCTCTACATGATGGAGAAGATATGATGAGGACGTCTCTACATGATGGAGAAGATATGATGAAGACGTCTCTACATGATGGAGATGTGATGACGATATCTCTACATGATGGAAAGATGTGATGGAGACATCTCTCCGTTAGAGAGAAGAAGTGATGAAGACGTCTCTACATGATGGAGAAGATCTGATGAAGACGTCCCTACATGATGGAGAAGCTATGATGAGGACGTCTCTACATGATGGAGAAGATGTGATGAAGACGTCTCTACATGATGGAGAAGATGTGATGACGACGTCTCTACATGATGGAAAGATGTGATGACGATATCTCTACATGATGGAAAGATGTGATGGAGACATCTCTACGTTAGAGAGAAGAAGTGATGAAGACATCTCTACATAATGGAGAAGAGATGATGTTTCACACACACACACACACAAAAAAATACATAAAAGTCTACGGGCCTCAGTCACACTGCCTGCTCTCTTATTATTACGTGATCAGGTTTTTGTGTCTTTACAAACTGCTTTATGGGATATTGAGATCTTTATTCAATAGCATCTCCTACATGAACAGGTGCATCCCCCGATTCATGATGCTGGCCATCTCCTATAAAGACCAGGTCCATCCCCCGATTCATGATGCTGGACATCTCCTTCATTACCAATCCATGATGCTGGCCATCTCCTACATGACCAGGTCCATCCCCCGATCCATGATGCTGCACATCTCCTTCATGACCAATCCATCCCCCAATCCATGATGCTGGCCATCTCCTACATGACCAGGTCCATCCCCCGATCCATGATGCTGGCCATCTCCTACATGACCAGGTCCATCCCCCAATCCATGATGCTGGCCATCTTCTACATGACCAGGTCCCATTACCCATCTCTCTTATGATGGGGCCTGGTCTTGTAAGGGGATGCCTATTACGGATCCCTTTTATGCTGGGCATCCCCTTACAAGTCCAGGCCCCATTACTGATCCCTTTATTCTAGGCATCCCTTACCATTATGCTGGGCATTCCCTACATAACCAGGTGCCATTCCTGAACTAATATGCAGGGTAACCCCTACATGACCATGACCTATTGTTGATCAATTAAGCTAGGCCTCCCTAACATGGCCTGGTTCCAATCCTGATCTGTTATGTTGGGCATCCCAATATGGCTAGGCCCCATTGTCCCATTACCAATCCGTTATGCTGGGCATTGCCCACATGACCAGATCCCATTACCGATCCCTCTGTTATGATGGACATCCCCTACATGACATAGGCCCATGCCTGATCCGTTTTGATGGGCATCCCCTACATGACACTGTCCCATTCCTGATCCGTTATGATGGGCCTCCCCTACATGACCAGGTCCCATTCCTGATCCGTTATGATGGGCATCCCCTACATGACACGGTCCCATTCCTGATCCGTTATGATGGGCATCCCCTACATGACACGGTCCCATTCCTGATCCGTTATGATGGGCATCCCCTACATGACACGGTCCCATCCCTGATACGTTATGATGGGTATCCCTTACATGACACGGTCCCATTCTTGATCCGTTATGATGGGCATCCCCTACATGACCAGGTCCCCTTCCTGATCCGTTATGATGGGCATCCCCTACATGACCAGGTCCCATTCCTGATCCGTCATGATGGGCATCCCCTACATGACCAGGCCCCATTTCCAATACCCATGTTATTCTTGGCAACCAGGAACCACTAGGGTAGCATCATAAAAACATGAGTATTTCCAAAGCTACAATTTTCCTATTAAAGAAAAACAATCTGATAAACTGATTTTCCATATTCTTGAGCAAAAACATTCAATATATACAAAAAAAGATTTACTCAAATAAAAGAGGAAAACTTAGGTTCTTCAATCTACAGAGATGTCACAGAAGAAAAACATTTCATCACAATACTATATCTACATTATATATTAAAATGGAAGGAAAAAAATTAAATAAAAAAAAAAAAACATCAAAACAAAGTGATGGCAGGCGGTTGATAGGCAGCGGGGGTATTCGAATGATAGTTTTGCCCTCAGAACAAGCACCAGTACCTGAACCACATGACGCCATAGTTCCCAAAGTGGTTATATGCCATGTTATGAGCTGATGGGCATCAAGGAGGTGGAGACTCTGCGGATAGAAGGAGGTCTGTACACTAATACTGCCCACCCAGGCTTGAGTGACTCCTCTGAGGACTGGCTTGTGATAATACTCCAGATCCTCAGGGGCGTCACCCAAGCCTGGCAGGGTGGGAAGAGGGCATGGACATCTTGAATTCTATTGGTAGCATCTCCACTTCAATTTTATACAGCTTTTTAGCGTAGGAAGCAAGCAGGGCACCTTTAGGAACTAAGCCAGCACATCATATGGGTATTTCTGCAGATTTATAGGGCAAACACTCAGGTGGGTCCCCATTACAGGGGCCACATGATTTTGTTTCATCATGGGACATCACATCGGGCACCCATTTACTGCCACATGTATCAGGGGCCAGGAGCCCAATTTTAGAAAACAGTGGACAGGTGCATAAAGCCATCATATAATGGTAGGTAGACCCCCCCCCGACCCCCCCCCCCCCCCCCCCCCCCCCCACCAAGGGAAAAAAATAAAATTCTGCCTATTCTGCCGGCTGGTTTCTTGGCTCCCACCATTTGGCAATGGGAAGTAATAAGGCTCGCAGTCTTTTTGCCCCGTTTATGGGGCTTTGTGAGTTCAGTGCACTAGACCTCAGCATGGAGTGATGGTGAATATACAGTCCGATGGCAAATTCCTTCTCCCACGGGTTGGCCCAAGCTGGATCAGACAGGTTTGGTGGTCCGGTTATATACTAGGTGTTCCGTGTCCTCCGTTGCCGGCACCATAGTATTGTTCACATTCGTTTGTTGCTTACGACTGTTTTTCTTCTTCTTTAAATAACAATATCCAATCACGGCCACGACCACCAGGATACAGATGCCAAGAAACACCGCAATGGCCACTTCAGCTGAGCCTGGGGGAGGAACGGTACAAGGAGATTTACATATAGCTGCTTGTTCTTTCAGGGATGAATAGATTTTTATTTATTTTTTGAAATTCTTTTCTTTAATTTGTACATGTTATTCATGTTATTATATCGTTTTATTAATACTATTTTTTTTTGGGGGGGGGAAGGGGTTGGGTGGAATGAATAAAATAAAAAGCTGCACTTTTTTGTACCTCAACAATAAGGTAATAATTTTAATTTTATTCTCTTGGTGTTTTTTTTTTTATTTATTTTTTTGAGAAAAACTGGTGGTTTCTTTAGTTTTCTAGTAAGTGGATTAACAAAATATTGCCATTTTGAATTGGTTTAATTTTAATGATTTTTTTACAGTGTCTAGTATGCTATATTTTCATAGCTCTCCTATCCCTCCATCCGTCCCCTATCCTATCCGTCCCCCATCCCATCCTATCCTATCCCGTCCCCCATCCTATCCTATCCCGTCCCCCCATCCTATCCTATCCCGTCCCCCCATCCTATCCTATCCCCCCATCCTATCCTATCCCGTCCCCCCATCCTATCCTATCCCGTCCCCCCATCCCATCCTATCCCGTCCCCCCATCCCATCCTATCCCGTCCCCCCATCCCATCCTATCCCGTCCCCCCATCCCATCCTATCCCGTCCCCCCATCCCATCCTATCCCGTCCCCCCATCCCATCCTATCCCGTCCCCCCATCCCATCCTATCCCGTCCCCCCATCCCATCCTATCCCGTCCCCCCATCCCATCCTATCCCGTCCCCCCATCCCATCCTATCCCGTCCCCCCATCCCATCCTATCCCGTCCCCCCATCCCATCCTATCCCGTCCCCCCATCCCATCCTATCCCGTCCCCCCATCCCATCCTATCCCGTCCCCCTATCCCATCCTATCCCGTCCCCCTATCCTATCCCGTCCCCCTATCCTATCCCGTCCCCCTATCCTATCCCGTCCCCCTATCCTATCCCGTCCCCCTATCCTATCCCGTCCCCCTATCCTATCCCGTCCCCCATCCTATCCCGTCCCCCATCCTATCCCGTCCCCCATCCTATCCCGTCCCCCATCCTATCCCGTCCCCCATCCTATCCCGTCCCCCATCCTATCCCGTCCCCCATCCTATCCCGTCCCCCATCCTATCCCGTCCCCCATCCTATCCCGTCCCCCATCCTATCCCGTCCCCCATCCTATCCCGTCCCCCATCCTATCCCGTCCCCCATCCTATCCCGTCCCCCATCCTATCCCGTCCCCCATCCTATCCCGTCCCCCATCCTATCCGTCCCCCATCCTATCCGTCTCCCATCCTATCCGTCTCCCATCCTATCCGTCTCCCATCCTATCCGTCTCCTATCCTATCCTATCCATCCATCTCTCTCATATCCATCCATCTAATATCTATTTCTCTATCTACACATACACACACATATACAAAAAATAAACATTCTTTAATATACTGTATTGTACTGAGGATAATTCACTAACCTGAACCCCCCCTCTTGTGCACTTGGATCGTCCACATTGGCTCTAAAAATATCACGATCTGTCAAGAAAAAAAAAAAAAAAAAAAGATTTCTTTAGAACGTGTGTAAAAGTGCGGGATCGTGGTTAGACAGTAAGAAACTATTTTGCAACCTCTAGTTTTGTTGGGAAGGGAAACCTTATGGTCTAAGCCAGTGCTTCATAACCAGGGCGCCAGCCAACGGCTGTCCGGGCATGCTGGGAGTTGTAGTTATGCAACAGCTGGAGGCACCCTGGTTGGGAAGCACTGATTATATATAAATATATATCCCCGCTAGAGACACTTACCAGTAATTCCTCTACAGAACTCTTCACAGTCCGTTTGATGGACAAAATTATTTCTGTTGCCCATACAGCCCCCGTAGGTGAAGCCCATGCATGTCTTCTCCACAGGATCGTAGTACCAGCGGGAGAAGCTGGCCCGGCATGGACCGGTATCCGGCAACTCCACACATCGAGCTGAAAGAGATGAAAAGTAGTAAGAATATGCACGTTCTGTAAGGAAACCACTTAGGGCAGTGTTTCCCCAACCAGGGTGCCTCCAGCTGTAGCCAAATTACAACTCCCATCATGCCCGGACAGCCAAAGGCTGTCCGGGCATGATGGGAGTTGTAATTTGGCCACAGCTGGAGGCACCCTGGTTGGGGAAACACTGACTTTAGGGGGGAGAGGTCCGGACTCTCTATAAACTGTATACATCTCTATCTCATACCTTTATTGTTGGCAACGTCCAGGTCCTGCAACTTCTTAAATTCTTTATCATCTAGAATGGAAAAAGGTCTGAAGGGTCAGTGACACTATAGAAAGAATATTACCTGCCTAGTAAACATAAGGCTCTATACTGTGCAAACACAATCCCGAAGATAAGGCCGGGGGTGGCGAGCGCATTCACACCGGTGAAGAACACAGTAGTTACAAAGTAGTATAGTATAGTAGTGTGATGTCCCAGTACGGGATATAGTCCTGTCAGGTTGTCATGGTCCCTCTGTGTCCTAGGGGCCCTCCTGCAGTGTCTCCCCCATAGTAATATATATTATGTACAGTGTTATGTATAAGGGACCTTTAAGGACCTTTGAGTTAGTCACATGATAATGTGTTCTCATGATGTGTTATGTTACCCAGAGAGCACCAGCTAACCAGGTGACCTGCAGATTGACCTATGGGCTTCTGGCTCAGCCCCTCCTTTATAAGAGCGGCGGCCATTACAATCTCTCTCTTAGATCCTGAGGCGCAGTAAAGACATCTCAGAGCCAGTGTCCAGCACATCTGGAGGCCTCAAGCCCCCTCCAGCCACATGTCAGTAAGTCAAGTCTATGTCTACTGTCACTACCTACAGCCAAGTCAAGTCTATAGTCAAGTCTATTATAGTCAGCGTGGCTGAACTAAAGTCTGTCAAAGTCACTACAAGTCCCAGCAAGCTGCGAGGTCCTTCTGTGTTACTGGTCACCTCTCTGGGATCCTGGCCTAGCTGTAAATACTATTTCCATCTGTCTACCTCAGTAAAGCTACCGTTAACCCTAACCTGGTTTTGGACTATTATTGCCCTGCCTAACTTAGGGGTGCTACCGTTCGGGTGGTTACCGGGAAAATCACGCCCTGGCGTCACGAACATTTAGGGGTTTTAATAACACCTTGCCCCTGGGCTGCAACATCTGCCCCATACACTTTCCCTTCACACCCCGAGACACCACAGTAGCATATGCCATAGCTATACGATTAGGCACCCATTGGGGTCCCCCAAAGTATATCCCAAAGGACACAACAAAAATGTGGTGGTTAAAAAATAATAATAATCATAAATAAATAAATAAATAAATAAATACATACACCTTTTGCAGCTCATGATCATCTGATGCTTTAAAAACCAACAAGGTAATTTATTGAGCCAACAAACTGGCGCATTTTGAACAATTTTCTTTTCAGACTTTCTGGACACTTATCAAGCGTTTGCACTATTTTTGTCAACGCATCATTTTTATTTATTTATTTTTTGGGCCAAAAAAGGCATTGTGGTTTAATGTTAAAACATATGGGTGTTAGTTCATCACACAACCCAAAAAATTAAAATAAAATGTATGGTCAAATTCTTTACACATTACACGACAATACAATTTATTTTGCAAGTAAAAAGTTTTAAAAAAAAGAGGGGTAAAAAAAAATTTGCAAATTTGAAATTTCTCCCCTTGTTTCTTTTTATCCTGGTGCAAGGGTCACGAAGATTTATAAATTACTTTTATTTAAAAAAAAAACTTCCAGTACTTATAAGCTGCTGTATACTACAGAGGAAGTTCTTTTCTTTTTGAATTTCTTTTCTGTCTGAACACAGTGCTCTCTGCTGACACCTCTGTCCATGTCAGGAACTGTCCAGAGTAGGAGCAAATCCCCATAGCAAACCTCTCCTGCTCTGGGCAGTCCCTGACATGGACAGAGGTGTCAGCAGAGAGCATTGTGGTCAGACAGAAAGAAAAAAAATTAAAGAAAGAAAAGAACTTCCTCTGTAGTATACAGCAGCTGATAAGTACTGGAAGGATTAGGATATTTTATATATATATATATATATATATATATATATATTTTTTTTTAATAGAAGTAATTTATAAATCTGTTTTACTTTCTGGCACCAGTTGATTTGAAAAAAAAAAAAATATTCCACCGGAGTACCCCTTTAAGTGTCGCAGCATCTCTGCACTCCTCGCTCCCCCACCCCTCCCTCTCCTGCTTGAGTGACATCCAGGGTTTGGCCTCCATTGCTGTCTACAGATCACACCAAGCCCTGATAGTCAATTGAGCAGGAGAGGGGGGAGTGGGGGAGCGAGGAGAGCAGCGATGCAGTGACACTTGAGCCTCTCAGCCCTGCCTTGAGGACACTTGTGCTCGTGGGAAAAAAAATCTTTTTTTGAAAGCCCTCAGCTGTCACTATAATTTTACGGATGTTGTCTGTAGCTCCTATCATGAAACCGAACTTCCAGACTCCATTTTAAAATGTATTGCACAGATAACATAGAAGACTGCTGCAGTGGACTGATCCGTGAGTAAGCACAGGCCATTTCTTCTCACTGCTCCAGACTCTGTGTTACAATTATTAATTAGCTACATCGGCAGGGGAACTGAAAACTATACTTATGGCTGCCAGGGAGGGAAGGAGATCAATTGTGGAACCATATTTACCGCTGTCAGAAGTAGAAGGAGTCCAACTTGGGACTATATTTACAGCTTCCAGTGGAGGAAGGAGCCTGGAGAGAAGGAGAAGTATACTCACAATTTTCGCAGGAAGCCTCATCGGAATTGTCCATGCAATCTGGAGTGTCGTCACATTCTAAGGCGGCATCAATACAGCAGCCGTCAGTGCAGCGGAACTGTGAGCGAAGGCATTTACCATCACAAACTGTGGGACAGAGGGTATGGATGAATATATATGTTCAGCAAAGAAGTAAAAACACATAACTTACATAAAATATGCATAACAGCTATACATTGTACGAGATCCTGTAGTCACCCCTACCAGAATGTAGTAAACCCTTAGAAGCTGCAGCAGCATGGAAGACATTATAGAGCAGTACTAACCAATGTAAGCTGTGAATCCAGTTCTGGAGGGGGGAGATATAAAACTTACTACAGCAGTGTTTCCCAACCAGTGTCCCTCCAGCTGTTCAAAAACTACAACTCCCAGCCTGCTCACACATTTTAAGTCAACAAGGACATGGTGTATTTACCTGGCTGCAGTCTTCTCCCTTTACCGTGACCATCTGCAAAACAAAAAAGTAAAGTAAAGTATAAGTCAGAGATGAAAAAAACAAACAAACACCAGAATGGTCCAAAAACACTTGTAATAAAACGGAATAAAAAACAGGTGTAAGATTTAAGGGGGGGGGGGGGGGGGACGCTTGAAAGGAAGAAATAACAAAACAAAAAAAACAAAGATGGTCCAAAAACAATTAAAGGGGTACTCCGGTGTGTTTTTTTTTATTTTTTTATTTTTTTATTTTTTTTTTTATTAAATCAACTGGTGCCAGAAAGTTAAACAGATTTGTAAATTACTTCTATTAAAAAAATCTTAATCCTTCCTGTACTTATTAGCTGCTGAATACTACAGTGGAAATTCTTTTCCGTTTGAAACACAGAGCTCTCTGCTGACATCACGAGCACAGTGCTCTCTGCTGACATCTCTGTCCATCTTAGGAACGGTCCAGGGTAAAAGGAAATCCCCATCGCAAACATATGCTGCTCTGGACAGTTCTTAAAATGGACAGAGATGTCAGCAGAGAGCACTGTGCTCGTGATGTCAGCAGAGAGCTCTGTGTTCCAAAAAGAAAAGAATTTCCGCTTTAGTATTCAGCAGCTAATAAGTACAGGAAGGATTAAGATTTTTTAATAAAAGTAATTTACAAATCTGTTTAACTTTCTGGCACCAGTTGATTTAAATAAAAAAATTTTTAAAAGTTTTTCACCGGAGTACCCCTTTGAGTTAAGTTACAGGTGAAAAAAAAAAAAAAAACAGAATGGTCCAAAAACACTTGTAATAAAACTTAATAAAAAACAGGTGTAAGACTTAAAGGGGGTCCAAAAACCAAGATGGTCCAAAAACCCTTGTTAAGTTACAGGTGAGGAAAATAAATAAATAAAGTTGTATATGTTGTCTATCAGTCTACAACAAGATGGATGGAGAGGGAAACCTTTGGTAATGATGTGTTCTGCTTGTTTTTTGTGGGCCCAATTGTACTTTGTAATGATTTTGTAATGATATCCTTCATTGTACCGTAAAATGTACTGTGAAGCCAAAATACAATTCTTTGTGGGGTGAAATATGGACAAAAAAAGGGGTACTCCGCCCCTAGACATCTTATCCCCTATCCAAAGGATAGGGGATAATATCTCTGATCGCGAGGGTCCCACAGCTGGGACCCCCGCAGTCTCTGTGCAGCACTCCACGTCCGTTTAGAACACTGGGTGCGGGCAGATGGGTCATGACATCACGGCCACGCCCCTCATGACGTCACGGCCACGCCCCTCATGACGTCACATCATGCCAATGAAAGTCTATGGGAGGGGTGGCGGCCGTCACGCCCACTTCCTTATACTTACATTGAGGGGGGTGTGGCGTGACATCACGAGGAGCATGGCTGTGAGGTCACGACCCTGCCGCCCGCTCCAAGCGTTCGAAACATGTCCTGAACGCTGGGACAGCGGAGTACCCCTTTAATAGACTGCACTTCAAAACAACAAATAGTACTTTTGGTAATAAAAATACCAAAAGAGATTGCTGAATTGGTGCAGTCAGTGAAGTTTCTCATAGAAAGCAGAAAAAAACTAAATATAAATTTTAAGTATAATCATATATATCTCCATATACATATAAAAAATGTATCCACACAATCTATATATATTTAAAGGGGTACTCCGATGGAATTTTTTTTTTTTTCAAATCAACTGGTGCCAGAAAATTATACAGATTTGTAAATTACTTCTATATAAAAATCTTAATCCTTCCAGTACTTATCAGCTGCTGTATGATCCAGAGGAAGTTGTGTAGATCGTTCCAGTCTGACCACAGTGCTCTGTGCTGCCACCTCTGTCCATATCAGGAACTGTCCGGAGCAGAAAAGGTTTGCTATGGCGATGTGGACAGTTCATGACATGGACAGAGGAGTCAGCAGAGAGCACTGTGGTCAGACCGGAAAGAACTACACAACTTCCTCTGGAGCATACAGCAGCTGATGAGTACTTGAAGGATTAAGATTTTTTAATAGAAGTAATTTACTAATCTGTTTAACCTTTTGGCACCAGCTAAATTGGAAAACAAAATCCCACTGGAGTGCCCCTTTAAGGTGAATGCATCTAGTTTTTTTTATATATATTTATACTACTGACTACTATCAGATACTGAAACATGTTTTTTTCTAATCTGTTTCTTTTTTCTTATTGTAAAGGTTTTAAATTATTATTTTTTGTATATTATTATGGGGGCAGCCATCTTGCCTGAGCTGTTTTACTAACAAGAAGCCCAATGGACGTGGGTGACAACTGACCTGACTGGGGCAGGTTACTGTGCAGGCTCCGTGTATATTCTGGTCTCTATTTATCCCTCATGGACACTTACCTGCATGTTCAGCAGAATTCACACAGGTTTGTCTACAATCCTCTTTTCGGACATAGTTGTTCCTGTTGGGGTTGCAGCCTCCGAATACAAACTCTTCACATTCGTTGACTTCAGGGTTAAAATACCAGCGCTGGAAGGACCCGCGGCACCGACCAACCTTCTTGGGGGCATGACAGTTCTCTGCAAAACAGAGAAGGTTCAAAGATGTAGCCAAAACAGAGAAGGTTCAGAGATGTAGCCAAGACAGAGAAGGTTCAGAGATGTAGTCAAAACAGAGAAGGTTCAGAGATGTAGCCAAGACAGAAAAGGTTCAGAGATGTAGCCAAGACAGAAAAGGTTCAGAGATGTAGTCAAAACAGAGAAGGTTCAGAGATGTAGCCAAAACAGAGAAGGTTCAGAGATGTAGCCAAAACAGAGAAGGTTCAGAGATGTAGTCAAAACAGAGAAGGTTCAGAGATGTAGCCAAAACAGAGAAGGTTCAGAGATGTAGCCAAGACAGAGAAGGTTCAGAGATGTAGCCAAAACAGAGAAGGTTCAGAGATGTAGCCAAAACAGAGAAGGTTCAGAGATGTAGCCAAAACAGGGAAGGTTCAGAGATGTGTCCAAAACAGAGAAGGTTCAGAGATGTGTCCAAAACAGAGAAGGTTCAGAGATGTGTCCAAAACAGAGAAGGTTCAGAGATGTGTCCAAAACAGAGAAGGTTCAGAGATGTGTCCAAAACAGAGAAGGTTCAGAGATGTGTCCAAAACAGAGAAGGTTCAGAGATGTGTCCAAAACAGAGAAGGTTCAGAGATGTGTCCAAAACAGAGAAGGTTCAGAGATGTGTCCAAACAGAGAAGGTTCAGAGATGTGTCCAAACAGAGAAGGTTCAGAGATGTGTCCAAACAGAGAAGGTTCAGAGATGTGTCCAAAACAGAGAAGGTTCAGAGATGTGTCCAAAACAGAGAAGGTTCAGAGATGTGTCCAAACAGAGAAGGTTCAGAGATGTGTCCAAACAGAGAAGGTTCAGAGATGTGTCCAAAACAGAGAAGGTTCAGAGATGTGTCCAAACAGAGAAGGTTCAGAGATGTGTCCAAACAGAGAAGGTTCAGAGATGTAGCCAAACAGAGAAGGTTCAGAGATGTGTCCAAACAGAGAAGGTTCAGAGATGTAGCCAAACAGAGAAGGTTCAGAGATGTAGCCAAACAGAGAAGGTTCAGAGATGTAGCCAAACAGAGAAGGTTCAGAGATGTGTCCAAAACAGAGAAGGCTCAGAGATGTGTCCAAAACAGAGAAGGTTCAGAGATGTAGCCAAAACAGAGAAGGTTCAGAGATGTAGCCAAAACAGAGAAGGTTCAGAGATGTAGCCAAAACAGAGAAGGTTCAGAGATGTGTCCAAACAGAGAAGGTTCAGAGATGTAGCCAAAACAGAGAAGGTTCAGAGATGTGTCCAAACAGAGAAGGTTCAGAGATGTGTCCAAACAGAGAAGGTTCAGAGATGTAGCCAAAACAGAGAAGGTTCAGAGATGTGTCCAAACAGAGAAGGTTCAGAGATGTGTCCAAACAGAGAAGGTTCAGAGATGTAGCCAAAACAGAGAAGGTTCAGAGATGTAGCCAAAACAGAGAAGGTTCAGAGATGTAGCCAAAACAGAGAAGGTTTAGAGATGTGTCCAAACAGAGAAGGTTCAGAGATGTAGCCAAAACAGAGAAGGTTCAGAGATGTGTCCAAACAGAGAAGGTTCAGAGATGTGTCCAAACAGAGAAGGTTCAGAGATGTAGCCAAAACAGAGAAGGTTCAGAGATGTGTCCAAACAGAGAAGGTTCAGAGATGTAGCCAAAACAGAGAAGGTTCAGAGATGTAGCCAAAACAGAGAAGGTTCAGAGATGTGTCCAAACAGAGAAGGTTCAGAGATGTAGCCAAAACAGAGAAGGTTCAGAGATGTGTCCAAACAGAGAAGGTTCAGAGATGTGTCCAAACAGAGAAGGTTCAGAGATGTGTCCAAACAGAGAAGGTTCAGAGATGTGTCCAAACAGAGAAGGTTCAGAGATGTGTCCAAACAGAGAAGGTTCAGAGATGTATTGGTTTCTCTTCTTGTGGGGAGGCGGTAGAGATTGGCGGAACACGTTGGGAATGCGAATCAAGTTAAAATGAAAAGAAAAAAAAAGGCTTCTAGAAAACAAACAACAGTCTCTGCAGTCGGTTACCTGTGTATTAGAGTCACCTGTGTATTAGCGTCACCTGTGTATTAGCGTCACCTGTGTATTAGCGTCACCTGTGTATTAGCGTCACCTGTGTATTAGCGTCACCTGTGTATTAGCGTCACCTGTGTATTAGAGTCACCTGTGTATTAGAGTCACCTGTGTATTAGCGTCACCTGTGTATTAGAGTCACCTGTGTATTAGAGTTACCTGTGTGACTCATATTACCTGACTCATCTACAGTAATGACCGTGTACAAGTGATGGAGCAAACGTCACAGGGTGTGAGCTCAGGAGCGAGTGTGCAAACAGAGCGAAGAGCAAGCGCGACATCCCTGCAGAGCAACTGGCCTGAAATCTATCTACTGTACTATGTGTGATATTTCACAGGATCAAGAGATACATATGAGAGAGAGAGATAGATAGATATGAGATAGATAGATATGAGATAGATAGATATGAGATAGATAGATATGAGATAGATAGATATGAGATAGATAGATATGAGATAGATAGATATGAGATAGATAGATATGAGATAGATAGATATGAGATAGATATGAGATAGATAGATATGAGATAGATAGATATGAGATAGATAGATATGAGATAGATAGATATGAGAGATATGAGATAGATAGATATGAGAGATATGAGATAGATAGATATGAGATAGATAGATATGAGATAGATAGATATGAGATAGATAGATATGAGATAGATAGATATGAGATAGATAGATATGAGATAGATAGATATGAGATAGATAGATATGAGATAGATAGATATGAGATAGATAGATATGAGATAGATAGATATGAGATAGATAGATATGAGAGATATGAGATAGATAGATATGAGAGATATGAGATAGATAGATATGAGATAGATAGATATGAGATAGATATGAGATAGATAGATATGAGATAGATATGAGATAGAGAGATATGAGATAGATAGATAGATATGAGATAGATAGATAGATATGAGATAGATAGATATGAGAGATATGAGATAGATAGATATGAGAGATATGAGATAGATAGATATGAGAGATATGAGATAGATAGATATGAGATAGATAGATATGAGAGAGATAGATATGAGAGAGATAGAAAGATAGATATGAGAGAGATATGAGAGATAGATAAATAGATAGATATGAGATAGATAGATAGATAAATAGATAGATATGAGATAGATAGATATGAGATAGATAGATATGAGATAGATAGATATGAGATAGATAGATATGAGATAGATAGATATGAGATAGATAGATATGAGATAGATAGATATGAGATAGATAGATATGAGATAGATAGATATGAGATAGATAGATATGAGATAGATAGATATGAGATAGATAGATATGAGATAGATAGATATGAGATAGATAGATGGATAGATATGAGATAGATAGATGGATAGATATGAGATAGATAGATGGATAGATATGAGATAGATAGATGGATAGATATGAGATAGATAGATGGATAGATATGAGATAGATAGAGAGATATGAGATAGATAGATAAATAGATAGATATGAGATAGATAGATATGAGATAGATAGATGGATAGATATGAGATAGATAGAGAGATATGAGATAGATAGATAAATAGATAGATATGAGATAGATAGATATGAGATAGATAGATAGATGGATAGATATGAGATAGATAGATGGATAGATATGAGATAGATAGAGAGATATGAGATAGATAGATAAATAGATAGATATGAGATAGATATGAGATAGATAGATGGATAGATATGAGATAGATAGATGGATAGATATGAGATAGATAGATGGATAGATATGAGATAGATAGATGGATAGATATGAGATAGATATGAGATAGATAGATAAATAAATACACACCCACGGGGGGGGGATTAGGAGATTTATCAAAACTCATCCAGAGGAAAAGTTGCCGAGTTGCCCGTAGCAACCAATCAGATCGCTGCTGTCATTCTTGAAAAGGCCTCTGAAAAATGAATCAAGCGATCTCATTGGTTGCTATGGGCAACTTTGATAAACCTCCCGTTTCTATGCATTTGTTTGGCCAGCAGAGGGCGCACTCACCCTGCGTCTCCTCCTGGGTCAGCACTGTGATGGTGACGGTGGCCGAGCTCTGGTGACTGGCCGTGTCAGTGACTATCAGCTCGAAGACGTACTGTCCGCTCAGGAGATTAGACACTTTGAGGAGCGCTGGCTGCTCGGCATCTGGCTGCAAAACAACAATTTCATTTTCCGTGAACAAGATTGTAATGTCAGGTGAAATATACTCTATGGCAGACAGGTCTCCACACAACTACAACCCCCAGCAGCCCTGACATCCATAGTGTATGATGGAAAACCACTGCTCTGTGACAGCGGTCTCCAAACTGTGGACCTCCAGCTGCTGCAAAACTACAACTCCCAGCAGCCCTGACATTCATAGTGTATGATGGAAAACCACTGCTCTGTGACAGCGGTCTCCAAACTGTGGACCTCCAGCTGCTGCAAAACTACAACTCCCAGCAGCCCTGACATCCATAGTGTATGATGGAAAACCACTGCTCTGTGACAGCGGTCTCCAAACTGTGGACCTCCAGCTGCTGCAAAACTACAACTCCCAGCAGCCCTGACATTCATAGTGTATGATGGAAAACCACTGCTCTGTGACAGCGGTCTCCAAACTGTGGACCTCCAGCTGCTGCAAAACTACAACTCCCAGCATGCCCGGACATAAAACATTAAAAATATAGAAATAACTCTAGGAGACACATTGAGGACCAAGTGTGTTTGTGCAAGAGGTTGTGGTCTGTTGTATCTTCTGCTTTGTTGTCTGCAGACAACCAGCGCCGCTCAGTTTCCCTTTATCGTCTTCCTCTTTCCCTATTGGTCTCCGTATTCTCACCGCCGAGACCGTCATGTACTGCAGCTAAACTGAACTCTGGGTTATGGCCAACAGTGTAAGAGACCACCAGGAGCAGGGCCGGGGCAAGGATTTCTGACACCATAGGCAAAAGCTAATTTTACCACCCCCCTTGACTCCACCCACTGTTCCGCCCTTTGACACGCTCTACCTTACTACTGGGGTGACACACTGTAACAAACCCCCTCCTCATGTAATCTACCTTACTACTGGGGTGACACACCGTAACAAACCCCCTCCTCATGTAATCACCTTAATACTGGGGTGACACACTGTAACAAACCCCCTCCTCATGTAATCTCCTTCCTACTGGGGTGACACACAGTAACAAACCTCCTCATGTAATCTCCTTACTACTGGGGTGACACACTGTAACAAACCTCCTCATGTAATCACCTTACTACTGGGGTGACACACTGTAACAAACCTCCTCCTCATGTAATCTCCTTACTACTGGGGTGACACACAGTAACAAACCTCCTCCTCATGTTATCTCCTTACTACTGGGGTGACACACAGTAACAAACCTCCTCCTCATGTAATCTCCTTACTACTGGGGTGACACATTGTAACAAACCTCCTCCTCATGTAATCTCCTTACTACTGGGTGACACACTGTAACAAACCTCCTTCTCGTGTAATCTCCTTACTACTGGGGTGACACACTGTAACAAACCCCCTCCTCATGTAATCACCTTAATACTGGGGTGACACACTGTAACAAACCTCCTCCTCATGTAATCTCCTTACTACTGGGGTGACACACTGTAACAAACCTCCTCCTCATGTAATCTCCTTACTACTGGGGTGACACACTGTAACAATCCTCCTCCTCATGTAATCTCCTTACTACTGGGGTGACACACTGTAACAAACCTCCTCCTCATGTAATCACCTTACTACTGGGGTGACACACTGTAACAAACCTCCTCCTCATGTAATCTCCTTACTACTGGGGTGACACATTGTAACAAACCTCCTCCTCATGTAATCTACCTTACTACTGGGGTGACACACAGTAACAAACCTCCTCCTCATGTTATCTCCTTACTACTGGGGTGACACACAGTAACAAACCTCCTCCTCATGTAATCTCCTTACTACTGGGGTGACACATTGTAACAAACCTCCTCCTCATGTAATCTCCTTACTACTGGGTGACACACTGTAACAAACCTCCTCCTCATGTAATCTCCTTACTACTGGGGTGACACACAGTAACAAACCTCCTCCTCATGTAATCTCCTTACTACTGGGGTGACACATTGTAACAAACCTCCTCCTCATGTAATCTCCTTACTACTGGGTGACACACTGTAACAAACCTCCTCCTCATGTAATCTTCTTACTACTGGGGTGACACACTGTAACAAACCTCCTCCTCATGTAATCTCCTTACTACTGGGGTGACACACTGTAACAAACCTCCTCCTTATCTCCTTACTACTATGATCCGTCTGCATTGGTTTACACCAGTGTTTCCCAACCTGTGGTTCTCCAGCTGTTGCAAGAATACAACATCAGGCATGATGGGAATGGTTGAGGGAAACATTGGTTTACATGTGGTCGTTCTATTCTTCCATATTGTTAGTGATATTTACCTCATGGATCACCTCAGGATCCCCGGAGATCAGGGACCATTCATAGTTTGTGATCCCCTCTTTATCCCAGCTTTCCAATCCGCTCAGGGTCACCTCCTGGTTGGGCTGAGTTTTCACATCGCGACTTACACGGGCGACGGGAGGGTCATCTTCTCCTGGAGAAAAGATGGGCGACACAGACAAAGTCATACATAACGTGGAAGCTATACAAAAAGGTCATGTGGAAAATCAGACATTGCATTGGAAAATGGTCTCCAAGAAAATGGCCGCTAAACATAATGGGGGAGATTTATCAAATCCTGTCTAGAGGAAAAGTTGCCCATAGCAACCAATCAGATCGCTTCTTTCATTTCTGAAAAGGCTTTTGAAAAATGAAAGAAGCGATCTGATTGGTTGCTATGGGTAACTGGGCAAGTTTTCTGCCCTATCAATTTCCAACATTATTTTCCCAACCAGGGGTGCCTCCAGCTGTTGCAAAACTACAACTCCCAGCATGTTGGACTGTATAGTAATATATAGTATAGTATAGGTCAGTGTTTCCCAACCAGCGAGCCTCCAGCTGTTGCAAAACTACAACTTACAGCATGCCCGGACAGCCGTATATAGAGATATATATATCTCTATCTCAACAGGCTCCAGAAAGTTAAACAGATTTGTAAATTACTTCTATTCAAAAATCTTTATCCTTCCAGTACTTATGAGCTGCTGAAGTTGAGTCATTATTTTCTGTCTAAGTGCTCTCTGATGACACCTGTGTCAGTAACTGTCCAGCGTAAAAGCAAATACCCATAGCAAACCTCTTCTACTCTGTGCTGTTCCCGGGACAGACAGAGATGTCAGCAGAGAGCACTGTTGCCAATAACAGTTAATCAACTGGTGCCAGAAAGTTAAACAGATTTGTAAATCACTTCTATTAAAAAATCTTAATCCTTCCAGTACTTATTAGCTGCTGAATACTGCAGAGGAAATTATTTTCTTTTTGGAACACAGAGCTCTCTGCTGACATCATGACCACAGTGCTCTCTGCTGACATCTCTGTCCATTTTAAGAACTGTCCAGAGTAGGAGAAAATCACCATAGCAAACATATGCGGCTCTGCACAGTTCCTAAAATGGACAGAGATGTCAGCAGAGAGCACTGTGTTCCAAAAAGAAAAGAATTTCCTCTGTAGTATTCAGCAGCTAATAAGTACTGGAAGGATTAAGATTTTTTTAATAGAAGTAATTTACAAATCTGTTAACTTTCTGGCACTAATTGATTAAAAGATTTTTTTTCCCACCGGAGTACCCCTTTAAAAGTGGGGTATACTAGGCAAAGTATACAGTCAGGAAATAACTTGAATCTAGTCTGCAGAATGTGAATGGGCTTGATGCCAGCACGCGGCCATCTGTGGCTTTTTTTTGTCTTAAAGGGGTACGCAAACATTTATTTATTAAATTTTTTTATTTTTTTTTGGCTCCAGTAAGTTGAAAATAGGTTTGTAGATTACTTCTATTTCAAAAAATAAATCCTTCCAGGACTTAGCTGCTGTATGCTCCACAGGAAGATTTTTTTTTCTGTAACCACAGTGCCCTCTGCTGACACCTCTGTCGATTTTAGGAACTGTACAGAGCAGGAGCAAATCCCCATAGCAAACCTCTCCTGCTCTGGGCAGGTGTCAGCAGAGAGCACTGTGGTCAGACTGGAAAGAACTACACAACTTCCTCTGGAACATACAGCAGCTGATAAGTACTGGAAGGATTTAGATTTTTTAATAGAAGTAATTTACAAATCTGTTTAACTTTCTGGAGCCTGTTGATAAAAATAATAATAATTAAAAAAAAATCCACCGGAGTACCCCTTTAAACCCTGTAAAGAAAAAGTCCACAAACAGATTGAATGTAGTCATATGTTGATTAAATTCGGCCTGTTCTTTTCTGTCTGACAACAGTGCTCTCTGCTGACATCTCTGTCTGTCTCAGGAACTGCACAGAATAGAAGAGGTTTGCTATGGGGATTTGCTTCTTCTCTGGACTGTTCCCGAGACAAGTGTCATCAGAGAGCACTTAGAGAAGAACAACTCAACTTCAGTAGCTCATAAGTACTGGAAGGATAAAGATTTTTTAATAGAATAATTTACAAATCTGTTTAACTTTCTGGCACAAAAAACATGTTTTCCAGTGGAGAAGCCCTTTAAAAAAAATCAGAAAAAGTACCATAAAAACAGAATGTATAAAAGATGCCGCTGATGGCCCTTGTACATAGTCGTCATCTACCGCATCTAGGGCAAGGGTCAGCGCGGGCAGGACTAGCAGAACGAGTCTACTCATAAATATTATTCCGGATGACTGTGTGTGGCCCATTTACTGTCATGGCCACCCCAGCATCTGTCTTATCTAATCTGCTACGTAACCAGCAAAGTCAAGGTGGAGCAGGGACAACTGGAATACATTAAAGACGACCGGTTGTGCTGACGACAAACGCAACAGGACCTGTTCCAGATCCTTGTTATCCGCGACTAAAGACAGAAGGAGAGATCGACCTGTACGTAGGCCGGAATTGCCAGACCAAGGCCTCTGTATGGAGAGTTAGTACTGGAGTATTCCTCCGTGTGAACAGCTTTACAAAGAGGGGGGGTCACTTACTTAAAGGGGTACTCCGGTGAAAACTTTTTTTTTTATTTTTAAATCAACTGGTGCCGGAAAGTTAAACAGATTTTCAAATTACTTCTATTAAAAAATCTTAATCCTTCCAGTGCTTATTAGCTGCTGAATACTACAGAGGAAATTATTTTCTTTTTGGAACACAGAGCTCTCTGCTGACATCACGAGCACAGTGCTCTCTGCTGACATCTCTGTCCATTTTAAGAACTGTCCAGAGTAGGAGAAAATCCCCATAGCAAACATATTCTGCTCTGGACAGTTCCTAAAATGGACAGAGATGTCAGCAGAGAGCTCTGTGTTCCAAAAAGAAAAGAATTTCCTCTGTAGTATTCAGCAGCTAATAAGTACTGGAAGGATTAAGATTTTTTTTTTAATAGAAGTAATTTACAAATCTGTTTAACTTTCTGGCACCAGTTGATTAAAAAAAAAAAAAGAAGGTTTCCACCGGAGTACCCCTTTAAATCCGTTCAGTACATGCAGAGTTCTGGCACGGTAATATTCAGCTGCATTGCACTCCAGCATGTATTGGAGGCAGAGAGACGGCTCACCCAGCTCCTCTGCTTCCTCCATATTCTCCGTCAGACCGGCACCCTTTTTTTTTTTTTTAAATAAGCAAATGAATGCTGCGGGTGAGTACTCTGTGCGCTCACCTGAGACCTTTATTAGCATAAAAATTATCGGAGGCAGAGCAGATTCAGAATATGGAGGAGCCAGGGGAGCTGGGTGAGCCGGCTCCCTGTCTCTAATGCGTACTGGAGCGCAAAGCAGCTGAAGATTACAGTGCTAGAACTCTGCATATACTAAACAGATTTAAACGAGTGACCCCACTTTGTAACGCTGTTCACCCGCGCTATAACCCAGTATATTGGGTTTAGTGCGGGTTAACAGGGTGTCAGATTCTCTTTCAGCAGTTCATTAATCCCCCAACCCTCTCCCCAAACCCTACAAGAAGGTAATTTGGCTACATCCATTCCCATACTAGATTCCCACCGTTTCTCCTTTCCAAGCTGATATTCTGCCACATTGGCTAAAACAGGTAAGCACAAGACATGCACAAGAACCTCAACAGTATTCTCTAATAGCTTATGCTGCACTTTATAATCTTCTTTGAAGGGGTACTCCGGCCCCAAGACATCTTATCCCCTATCCAAAGGATAGGGGGATAAGATGTCTGATTGTGGGGGTCCCGCCGCTGGGGACCCCCGCAATCTAGCATGCAGCACCCACCTGTAAGTACTGCCGGAAGCACTGGAGGCTCCAAGTCTTCTGCCTCCCGACCACGGGGACGGAGTATCGTGACGTCACACCCCGCCCCCTCAATGCAAGTCTATGGGAGGGGGGCGTGACTACGTCACGCCCCCTCCCATAGACTTGCATTGAGGGGGCGGGGCGTGACATCACACAGGGGCGGAGTTGTGACGTAACGATACTCCATGATGCACAGTACAGGTGGACACCATATTACCGATCCATAACCTTGTTCTGTACGTACTATATAGTGACGGACCCTGCAGAGACCATGTGACCCTTGGGGAATGGGGGTCCCATCCTGGTTGTTCCCATTCCTTTTTCTAGAATTAAGAAATTGTGCAGATCCCCCCCCCCCCCCTCGAGGGAACTGCTTTGTAAGCAAATTAATGGAGGACGATATTGACCAATGGGTCATGGAGAATACCCAACCCCTCTGTCCTGGGAACAAAATTAGACACCATATTAAAAGGGGTTAATTAGAATTAGAAACATACTGCTTTTAAAAAAAAATTAAAAATGGGAAAAACAGCATCACTCCGGTCCACAGGTTGTGCTTAGTACTGGAGCTCAGTCGCATTCACTTCAATCGAGCCGAACTGCAATACCAGACAAAACCTGTAGACAGGGGTGGCGCTGTTATAGCAAAAGAAGCAGTAGTGTTTATCTAATCCTGGACAACCCTTAAGATATTTGCTATGGGGCCCCCAATCTTCTATGTCCACCGCTGCACTCCATGGGCTATGATGGGCAATGGCTGACTACATAGCACTCACCTTCCTTCTCTTCCCAGCGGTGCAGGTATTTTTGGCTGACGTCCAAGGTGACGTAGTTGACGAATCCCTCCTTCCTGACAAACTCGCACACAAACTCCTGCTTGTAGACGCAGTTGAGGAGGAAACAAGACTTTATGATGTCATCCTGCCCATGATCTCGCTCTACCAGCGCCAAATTACACGCCGGTACCCGACAGCAGGCGGACAGGCAGTCCCTGACCCGGTCCAGGCTGGGTGACTCGAGGAAGGTGGCGCCGCTGCTCACCGAGTCGTTCAGTTCCAGCACGAAGTTGGGCATACCCTTTGTAAAGTTGTCCAGGCAGCTCTGGCCGTGGAGCTCGGAGCAGACGAGGCATATAGAGGCCGCCATGATGGCGAAGAGGAGGCGCATCTTGTAGACGGAACGGAGAGAATGGCGGTGATGCCCAACACGGGAGACAAGACAGGCACACGTTCCCGACAATGCCACACGCAGGGCGAATGGGAATCGGTGACGTTCCCTTATTATAAACCACGAGAAAGAATTCCGCTTCTACAGGGTTAACCCCCCTACAGTGGACACAAAAACAACATGTTTCCTCACAGGAAACCCACAAGCATCCTAAAGGGGAACTTCTCAAGATTTGTGCCATTCCTTTTTAAGGATGTTGTGGGTGGCACCGGGCCGAATAGGGATAGGTGCCACGGACAGCGGGGATGGGGATAGGAAAGGGTTAAGGCAGCCCCCCCCCCTTTTATTCTCTGTTCTGGGTGGCGAGGGGAGCCAGTTAGGAGTATAGGTGTCACATGGGGTGGAGAGGGTGGTCGCCCCCTCCTCTCTCTGTTATAAGGGGTGGTCGCCCCCTCCTCTCTCTGTTTAAGGGGTGGTCGCCCCCTCCTCTCTCTGTTATAAGGGGTGGTCACCCCCTCCTCTCTCTGTTATAAGGGGTGGTCGCCCC
This sequence comes from Hyla sarda, assembly GCF_029499605.1. Taxonomy (NCBI): domain Eukaryota; kingdom Metazoa; phylum Chordata; class Amphibia; order Anura; family Hylidae; genus Hyla; species Hyla sarda. The sequence continues at coordinate 102,105,590 of NC_079199.1, forward strand.
CTCCTCTCTCTGTTATAAGGGGTGGTCGCCCCCTCCTCTCTCTGTTATAAGGGGTGGTCGCCCCCTCCTCTCTCTGTTATAAGGGGTGGTCGCCCCCTCCTCTCTCTGTTATAAGGGGTGGCCGCCCCCTCCTCTCTGTTATAAGGGGTGGTCGCCCCCTCCTCTCTCTGTTATAAGGGGTGGTCGCCCCCTCCTCTCTCTGTTATAAGGGGTGGCCGCCCCTCCTCTCTGTTATAAGGGGTGGTCGCCCCTCCTCTCTGTTATAAGGGGTGGTTGCTCCTCTCCCAGATCCTTTTACTGACCGTTTAGTCCAGTGGAGACAGCTCCCCGCCCTCCCGCCTCTTTTGGTTGATTATGTGGTGTTTTTCCCTATTGTTTTATCTTTTTTTAACCCCGTTTATAAGGAAAAAAAATTATGTGGAAACTGTGGGCTTCCCCTGGTTGGGCTGGTTGAACGCGTTTGGTTACCATGTTATAGAGTAATATAACTAAATAAAAGGAACTGTCCAGAGCAGGAGAGGTTTGCTATGGGGATTTTCTCCTACTCTGGAAAGTTCCTGACACGGACAGAGGTGTCAGCAGAGAGCACTGTGGTCAGGCAGAATGGAAATTTAAAAAAAAAAAATAAATTCCTCTGTTTTATACAGCAGCTGATAAGTACTGGAAGGATTAAGATTTTTTTTAATAGAAGTAATTTACAAATCTGTTTAACTTTCTGGCACCAGTTGATTTAAAAGAACATATTTTCCAGTGGAGCACCCCTTTAATAATATATTAAGGAGTAGAGGCAAGAAAGGAGAGGTAGGTCATTGCACAGTGTCTTCTGTAGACGAGGATCTCGTCCGTAGGTTGGTGTTCCTGGTGGGTCCCCACCTGTCTGCACTCTGTAGGTTTCACGTGAACCTGTAAAAGGGCGATGCATACAGGTAGGAATCCACCTTTAACTCTTCACCTGCCAACCAGATGAGAAAAAAAAATAAATCCAACGCAGGAAGTGAAACCGTACACCTGAGTGTCCCCTCCCCCCCATGTGAGTCACGCAGGTAGATGCCATCGCCGCGGGGAGAGAAAGGAGAAAAAAAAAAAAGTGGTGACGTATAGATAGAGCCGAGCCCAGACGGGTAGGAGGCTCTAGTTATGGTCACATGATTGTAAATGTGTCACCGTCTCACGCACTCCAGGTACCAGGCAACAGCGGCGCAGAGGGAACCGGCAGAAATAGTCAAGGTATCACATCTATATAGGATCGTAATAGGCCAGGGTGCCTCCAGCTGTGTCGAAACTACAACTCCCAGCATGCCCGGACAGCCGAAGGCTGTCCGGGCATGCTGAGAGTTGTAGTTTCGCAACAGCTGGAGGCACTTTGGATGGGAAACAGTGTTAGGCAAAGGAGCCAACGCTTGCTCTATAGTGTGCGCTAAAAAAAAGAATCCATTCATAACAATTTCAGGCAGATTTAAAGGGGTACTCCGATGGAAAAAAAAATGTTTTTTATTTTTTAAATCAACTCGTGCCAGATACTTAAAGGGGTATTCCAGGAAAAAAAACTTTTATTTTATATATCAACTGGCTCCAGAAAGTTAAACAGATTTGTAAATTACTTCTATTAAAAAATCTTAATCCTTTCAGTACTTATGAGCTTCTGAAGTTAAGGTTGTTCTTTTCTGTCTAAGTAATCTCTGATGACACCTGTCTCGGGAAAAGCCCAGTTTAGAAGCAAATTCCCATAGCAAACCTCTTCTAAACTGGGCGTTTCCCGAGACACGTGTCATCAGAGATTACTTAGAAAATAACAAGCTAAACTTCAGAAGCTCATAAGTACTGAAAGGATTAAGATTTTTTTTAATAGAAGTAATTTACAAATCTGTTTAACTTTCTGGAGCCAGTTGATTGATATATATATATATATATATATATATATAGATATATATATATATATATATATATATATATATATATATATATATATATATATATGTTTTTTCCTGAATAACCCCTTTAAACTGATTTGTAAATTACTAACTAGGACTAGCGGTGCTACCGTTCGAGTGGTTACCGGTAAAACTACGCCCTGGCGTCACGAACATTTAGGTGTTAATAACATCTGCCCCATACACCTCCCCACATCTCCATTGGCAGCAATTTTTCTGCAGATTCCGCCGCAGCAGGTGGGTGAAATTCCGCCTGGAGATTCTGACCAGGGCCAGCACCACCTCCATCAGCACGTCCCGATAGACTAGACGGCAGCGTATTCCAGGCAGATTCCACTGAAAGAACGAGCTAAATTATTCTATGCGCAGTGGAATTTCAGCGGCGGAACGTCTGTCTGTCTGTGAAATTCAGTGGTGTGCACTGTGCACAGGAATCCCATTGCCAGAAATGGGATTCTGCTGCACTGGAATCTCAGTGGAATTTAAGGGTCTGTTCACACTATGTAATTTAGACGGAAATCCGCAAGTGGAGATTCCGTCTGGCACCCGCCGCCATGATGGCTATGCAGTGCTCGCGGCCTTCCGAGGTGCACAAGTGAGCTGCACAAAGAGAAGAGATTCCTCCATTGACACAGGACAAGAGAGATCGCCAATATATAGTCACATGACTAACCCAGGAGATCGTATCGGTGTCACCCGCTCAGGGTACCAGGCAACCGCAATGTAAAGAAGTGTAAAGTGGTCTCAAACTGTGGGCCCCCAGATGTTGCAAAACTTCAACTCCCAGCATGCTGGGAGTTGAAGTTTAGTAAAAGGGAAGCCTTGATTTACCTTTTGTGCTCAATGTGGATCCTCTGGAGGAGGCAGACAGGTGTTGTCATGTACCCAGCTGCCATTATTCCGCACCAACCACTTCCCTTATCCATACAGGTGATCCCTCGGCACAGTCCCTCATTTCCTGTAAACCAGCGGTCTCAAACTATGGCCCTCCAGATTTTGCAAAACTTCCACTCCCAGCATGCCTGGACAGCCAAACACCTGTCCGCTTCCTCCAGGGGATCCACACTGATCATAAAAAAAGGTAAATCAAGGCTTCCCTTCTGAAAAAAATCCCACTTCCAGCATGCCTGGACAGCCGTTGGCTATCCGGGCATGCAGGGAGTTGAAGTTTTGCAACATCTGGAGGGCCGCAGTTTGAGACCACTGCTTTTTATTTTTTTATTTTTATTTTTTTGTGGGGGGGGGGGGGGGGGAACTTTTACTGAACTTCTACACACTACTCGATCAGCTTTCTGAGGAAACCCAACCAGAAGCAATGGGGCACATTGCTTGGCTAATTCTGCCCTTTTGTTTTACCAAAATTGTTGGTGGTCTCAGCACTCGGACCCCCGACAGATTTAAACTTCTGACCTGGTGGATGAGGACACACAGCCTGCCCATGTACTGAGTTTACACACAGTTCTGCTTGCTTAAAAGGGGTACTCCACTGGAGACACTATTTACTTTTTTTATTTTAAATTTATTTTTTTTTTTTAAATCAACTGGTGCCTTTAATCCTTCCAGTACTTATCAGCTGCTGTATGCTTCACAGGAAGTTCTTTTCTTTTTGATTTTCCTTTCTGTCTGACCACAGTGCTCTCTGCTGACACCTCTGTCCATGTCAGGAACTGTCCAGAGCAGGAGAGGTTTGCTATGGGGATTTGCTCCTGCTCTGGACAGTTCCTAACATGGACAGAGGTGTCAGCAGAGAGCACTGTGGTCAGACTGGAAAGGTCAATTCAAAAAGATAAGAACTTCCTGTGGAGCATACAGCAGCTCGAAGGATTCATATTTTTAAATAGAAGTCATTTACAAATCTATTTAACTTTCTGGCACCAGATAAAAAAAAAAAAAAAAAAAAAAAAAGTTTATAGGGGTACTCCGCTGCCCTGCTTCGGAAGCTCTGCTCCCCAGCGTCCGGAAGTTTATTGTTCCAAACGCTGCGTGTTGTACCGAACAGGCTTCTGTGTATTGCGTATACGCTGCGTATTGTTCCGAACAGGCTGCCGTGTTCAGGACCGCCCCCTCGTGACATCACGCCCGCCCCCCTCAACGAAAGTCTATGGGAAGGGGGCGCGACGGCCGTCGCGCCCCCTTCCCATAGACTTTCGTTGAGGGGGGGCGGGGGCGTGACGTCACGAGGGGCGGTCCTGAACACGGAAGCCCGCACAAAGCGTTCGGAACAATAATCTTCCGGACACTGGGGAGAGGAGCTTCCAAAGCAGGGCAGCGGAGTACCCCTTTAATGACCAAGCTGTATTGACCCAGAGGTGGTCACCCAACCCCCTCCCTGCATTGTACATCTCCCTGAGGCTCCTATAAAGGATGGACAGGCATCGGCCTCTGGTCACTTGCATTGTTTTCTGTCCTGTGCTTTACAGGCACAAATGCACCCGGCACTGAAGGTGTTAAGCGGTGTAGGGTGACATCTCCAAGGAGCTAGTTATCCCCACCAAGACATTCATCCACTGTCTCCTGCCCTGGGGGTATTGACTTGTATAAGGGTCACAAGTCCGGCCAAATCCAGAATCGTCCAGCGAATCATTGGCATTCTAATAATCCCCCAGCCCTATTTAGGTCATGATGAATGAACAAGGAAAGCCATTTTTCCTGATGAAGAGGCATTGTGGCCTCGAAACGCGTTGTTGCACGGCTTAATAAAGAAGTATACCTACCTGAAACAGCTCCTGCAGTGGTTTGCGCTACCAGCACCGTTTTTTTCCCCCCTTATTCATTCATCCTGATATCTATCGGTCGGAGTTCCTCCATACCGATGCCAGGGAAGCAGCACCTTGGTCTTGAGTGACCCATGCGCATATAGTTGTTGCGGCTCTCTCACAACACCACCAGGTGAGCAGTGTTCCTTTGAGTGTATGCTCCCAATACCTGTAACAATACCGTCCTATGGGAAGCTCTGCCTCTCTTTTATTCTAGATATATTTACTATTTAGGTCATGTACTGCCTTAGATCAGTGGTGGTCCCACACCATACAGAGGCCGCACTACTGCGATCACAATGAAGGCCGAGTCACATGGACAGAACGCTCAACAGAGAGCTAGAGCGCAACTGTGAGGCCATGAGACATGTGAACCAGTCGGGCCTAGTGGAGGCCTTAAAGGGATACTCCACTGCCCCAGCGTCCGAACTATTTAGTTCCGAACGCTGGGTGTGGGGGTTGTGACGTCACACCCCCTCAATGCAAGTCTATGGGAGGGGGCGTCACGCCCCCTCCCATAGACTTGCATTGAGGGGGTGTGACGTCACAACCCCTACACCCAGTGTTCTGAACTAAACGTTCTGGACGCTGGGGCAGTGGAGTACCCCTTTAAAGGGGGTATTCCAGTGAAAAACTATATATTTTTTTTTTTTTCATATCAACTGGCTCCAGAAAGTTAAACAGATTGGAGGGGCAAGCTGTGCATAACTGGTGAGCAGTTAAGGGGTTAAGAAATATACAGGCAAGGTTTTTAGCCCCCTCCCCCGTCTGTAAAAACTTGTGGGTAACTATAGTGGTATGTCCCATGGGTGGGGGGAAGGAGTGCACCAATCAGGGGTGTAATAGTTTCCCGGGCTTTCAGGGGCCCTCCCCTGGGTATTTATAGCTGTGGTGTCTCCCTTCCCCCCTCAATCTGCCCAGGACCCAGAGTTTTGCCCTCCCTCCCTCCCTTTTTTGTATCTCTGTTTATTGTAAGTCACAGCTTGGCGGTAAGAAGACGGTGAAAGCGGGGTCAACCCGGGGTAGACCTCCACACAGGACAGTGTGGCAGCACCTCTCGGGTTGGTAAGAAGCCAATCGGTGTCTTTGTTACAGTTAAATTGTTATTTATATAAGTAATTTTATAAATAAAGCTGTGGCCGATCCCCACCCACGGAAAAGTTGAATTGTTGTTGTGTCAGTTATTATTTAATAAATTATTGTAATAAGGGGGAGGGGTAGTTATAGCCTGCTAGGAGCTAATTGGGTCTCAACAGTCTTGTAAATTACTTCTATTAAAAAAATAAATAAAATAAAAAAATCTTAATCCTACCAGTACTTATCAGCAGCTGAAGTTGAGTTGGTCTTTTCAGTCTGACCACAGTGCTCTTTGCCGACACCTCACAGGAACTGTTCAGAGTAGGGGCAAATCCCCACCAGCAAACCTCTCCTGCTCTGGACAGTTGATGAGACAGACAGAGGTGTCAGAAGAGAGCCCTGTGGTCAGACAGAAAAGACTGACTCAACTTCAGCAGCTGATAAGTACTGGTAGGATTAAGATTATTTTTTTTTTTTTAATAGAAGAACGGTAATTTACAAATCTGTTTAACTTTCTGGAGCAAGTTGATATGAAAAAAATTTTTTTTTCACCGGAGTACCCCTTTAACATTGTCTCGGTAAACCATTAAAGGGGATTTCCAAGAAAAGTTAAAAATGTTACTATAATTAAAAAAATAAATAAATAAAATTATGCATACTTACCTCCCTTGCTCCCCTGGCACTGCAGTTGTCTGATGTGGTGTTCTAGTCCACGCTGCACTCCTGATCTGACAGCTTCCAGTGATCTCTCCTGCTCAGTCAATCACAGAGCGGGATGTCATCAGAAGGAAGAAGAAGAAGAACACCACAGGAGTGAGGATCTGACAGCGGTAGCACCATGTGAATGGGAGGAGGTAAGTATGCAGTTTTTTTTCTTTGTATAGTTTTGTTAATGCAAACTAACTTTTGATATTTTCTGGAAAGCCCTTTAATTTTTCTGCCAGTAAGTATGGACCGCTCCAGTGTCACTGTTATGGGTGACAGGGCCTTCTGACTTGTTGTGATGTAACATTCAAGCTGAAGTGCCCTTTTGTGGAGTGACTCAATGTGAACATGTATCTATGTTGTTTGCACGGTAAATGTTTTTGATTCCTGAATTTCACTACATGTGCCCAGCTGCCATTATTCCCCTCCATCCAGAACCAGGCACATCCCTTATCCATACAGGTGGTCCCTCGACACAGTCCCATTCCCTGTAAACCAGTGGTCTCAAACAATGGCTCTCCAGATGTTGCAGAACTTCAACTCCCTCCTCCAGAGGATCCACACTGATCATGAAAGGTAAATCAAGGCTTCCCTTTTGCAAAACCTCCACTCCGAGCATGCCCAGACAGCCAAACACCTTTCTGATTCCTCCAGGGGATCCACACTGATCATGAAAAGGTAAATCAAGGCTTCCCTTTTGCAAAACCTCCACTCCCAGCATGCCCGGACAGCCAAACACCTGTCTGCGTCCTCCAGAGGATCCACACTGATCATGAAAGGTAAATCAAGGCTTCCTTTTTGCAAAACCTCCACTCCCAGCATGCCCGGACAGCCAAACACCTGTCTGCCTCCTCCAGGGGATCCACACTGATCATGAAAGGTAAATCAAGGCTTCCTTTTTGCAAAACTTCCACTCCCAGCATGCCCGGACAGCCGTTGGCTGTCCGGGCATGCTGGGAGTGGAAGTTTTGCACCATCTGAAGGGCCACAGTGTGAGACCACTGGTGTAAACAATGGAGGACCCCCCCACAATAATGGCTTCGGCCCTCCATCATAAGCGATGAGCAATTCATACATGCGTCACGTTTCGCTACGTTCAGTGGTAAATTCCCTTTAAATTACGATATTGTTTTGCCACTACCAATTGGCACGGTTGGGCATTCCAAAGTATGACTATGGAGATGGAGAAGCCGGATTTTTACAGCCTTCGTGGCATAAGCCATCCCACCACATTTATTAGCCGTCTTTAGATGGGTTACGTAGGGTCCGAGTCACCGGTTTATGAACCCAAACATCTTACCGTATAGGTTGTTGTTTCTTGGCACCGAAGGCAACCAATACATCCAACTGTTAACGGCAGTGAAATGTGTACGGCCAGGGCTGGCCCTACAACGGGTCCATTGGACCCAGGCAGCACCTTCACCGGGGCAGCAAATTGCCGCCCTGAGAAGATTTTTGACGCCTTCCCAACTCAACATACCGGTACGTCATGGGTTGGGTGAAGGAAATATGGCGCGGGCCGGCGGGTCTGGTCCGTGACTCCCATGTCGTCATTTCAATGGTTAAATAATCGGTCATCCCTGGTGTCTAGGGGGACCCATTTGCATGGGCTGCAGATTGGTTGCTGGGGAAAAACGGGGACTTACCCGTCCTTTCCGGTGTTCCATGGATCGGCAATTGCTTAAAGGGGTACTGCAGTGAAATTTATTATTATTTTATTTTATATCAACTGGCGCCAAAAGATAAAACAGATTTGTAAATTACTTCTATTAAAAATCTTAACTCTTCCAATACTTAGCTGCTGTATGCTCCACAGGAAGATCTTTCTTTTTGAATTTCTTTTCTGTCTGACCACAGTACTGCGACACTTAAAGGGGTACTCTGGTGGAATTTTTTTTTCCCCCTTAAGTAAACTGGTGCCAGAAAGTAAAACAGATTTATAAATTACTTCTATTAAAAAAAAAAAATAATAATAATCTTAATCCTTCCAGTACTTATCAGCTGCTGTATACTACGGAGTAAGTTCTTCTCTTTTAAAAAAAAATTTATTTTTATCTGACCACAGTGCTCTCTGCTGACACTGACTGTCCATGTCAGGAACTGTCCAGAGTAGGATAGGTTTGGTTTGCTATGGGGATTTGCTGCTACTATGGACAGTTCCTGAAATGGACAGAGGTGTCAGCAGAGAGCACTGTGGTCAGACAGTAAAGAAATTCAAAAAAGTAAGGAACTTCCTGTGGAGCATACAGCAGCTGATAAGTATTGGAAGGATTAAGATAAAAACATTTTAAGTAATTTACAAATCTGTTTAACTTTCTGGCACCAGTTGATTTAAGAAAAAAATAAAAACAAAAATGTTTTCCAGAGGAGTGCTCCTTTAAAGGAGTAGTCCAGTGGTGACTCAGTGGTTTACAACTTATCCCCTATTTTAAGGATGGGGGATAAGTTGCAGATCGCGGGGGGTCCAACCCCTGGGGCCCCCCGCGATCTCCTGTACGGAGCCCCGACAGCCCGCAGGAAGGGGGCGTGTCGACCTCCGCACGAAGCGGCGGCCGACACGCCCCCTCAATACAACTCAATGGCAGAGCCGAAGCGCTGCCTTCGGCAATCTCCGGCTCTGCCATAGAGATGTATTGAGGGGGCGTGTTGGCCGCCGCCTCGTGCGGGGGTTGACACCCGCTATCTCGGCGGAGAGCCGGGGCCCCGTACAGAGAGATCGCAGGGGGCCCCAGGGGTCGGACCCCCCGCGATCTCAAACTTATCCCCTATCCTTAGGATAGGGGATAAGTTTTTCACCACTGGACTACCCCTTTAAGGCAGCCCTTAGCAATTGAGCTCCGAAAACATATATCAAATTAATGCAATAGCATTATGTTGATTAAAGTAGGCCCTTAGGGGGGCCAAAAAAGTTTTTATTATTTTTTTTTTTTATAAAGGAGTCTCTTTTTACCAGTTTGGAATGTACTTTTTTTTTGGGGGGGGGGGGGGGGGGGGGGGGTTGTATCATTTCACTCTTGGACTCCGGCACCACAATGACTTGGGCCGGCCCTGGGTACGGCCTTACTATAACTATGGACAGAGACCTATGGGCAGGTTCTTGTTGTGTTGCTAGGCACGTTGACTTGTGTTGCTAGGCAGCTTTCTGTCTGGTGTTACCTATTAACAAGGGCTACAAACAGTATGTGACCCTGTCAGATCACCATACTCCTGTGTACACCGCCATAATCCCCCATTACAGAAGCCCTGCTGGTACAAGTTGGCTTCAGTAGGCCACCGTTCACATTAGACGATCAGCCGATCCTTCTAAAGTCAAATCTAGGGTAAGTTCACACGAGCGGATCCCCAGCGCGTATTATGCTGCGGATCGGCGGCTGAAGGACCAATGTATGCTGCCTTTACAGGTGCCTGTTCGGAGCGGAAATACGCAGCTACAAGCAGACACACTGAGGCGATGTGCGAGTTGCTGCGCATGCGCGGTGTACTCGCACACATCGCGCCCGCTTCCCCTGCTCTATGAGCTAGGCCAAGAGCTGCCGCGATGTTCGAGAATACTGCGCATGCGCACGGCAACTCGCACATCTCAGTGTGTCTGCTCGTAGCGGCGGATTGCAGCTCCGAGCAGGCACCAGTAAAGGCAGCATGCAGTGGTCCTTCAGTGGCAGATCCGCAACCTAGTACGCGCTGGGGATCCGCTCGTGTGAACGTACCCCTAATGTGCATTACCAACCTAAGCAGATGTCATAGAGGGGAGACTATGACCCAGAGAAGAGAAGAGCGCCTCTACAAAGTGCTACTGCCCCTTAGGCGGACATATTTGAATAGAAAATTTTTAGGGCTATACGGCTACTTTGGCCATGACCAATAATCGGAGTATCGCATCCAATGCCTGGATCACAGCTAAATACCGTGTTTGTAGTCACATCCCCAAAACCACCAGAAATCAACACATGGATGGATTTTCTGGTCACTGTAGGGTCGCAGTAACTTTAATGTAGTCAGTAACGTGACTACATTCACTTTTATTACTTGTGATGCACACAACGCACACTCTCTCGGCGTGCAACGTGTCACAGCTAACATCTCCCTGTAGGCCTAGCCTTAAAGGGGGTCCCCCCTAGACATCTTATCCCCTATCCAAAGGATGATCGTTGGGGTCCCACCGCTAAGGACCCCCACGTTCTCGGCTGTGGCACCCCGGACATCCGGTGCATGGAGGGAACTTTGCTCTGTGCCGGATGACTGGCGATGCGGGAAGGAGGCTCGTGACGTCACAGTCATGCCCCGCTCGTGACGTCACGGCCATGCCCCCTCAATGCAAGTCTATGGGAGGGGGCGTGACGCCGTCACGCCCCCTCCCATAGACTTGCATTGAGGGGGCATGGCCGTGATGTCACGAGCGGGGTGCGGCCGTGATGTCACAAGCCTCTGTCGCTGCCCCCGATGCTCTAAACAAACGTCGGGTGCCGCAGGTGTCCCCATCAGCGGGACCCCCGCGATCAGACATCTTATTCCCTATCCTTTGGACAGGGGATAAGATGTAAAGGGGCGGAGTACCCCTTTAATTTGGCCACACACATTAAATCAAAGTTGACTGAACCTACCAATTTCAGTATGCTTGGCCAACCATCTCATGTGTATGGGGGGGCGCAGCAGCTTTCTTTAGAGGCAGAGCCAAGCGTGCACGTGGGGGCCAGGAGCCATAGCTGCTGGCCAACACAATCTGAAATGTACGGTTAGGACAGGTCCTGTCTGTAAGGAACCACTTGAAATTCTGCTTGCAGCAGCGGATTCCGGTGAAAGAAGGAACATGTTCATTCTTATGGCAAAATCCGGATCAGCCCCTGAACTTCCGTAGTGTGTACAGTGCAGCAGACCCCCATTGGGGATTTCAGTAATAACTGTTGGTCCACTAAATAGGCCATAGCTAGCTTGGTGGGGTCCAACTACTGGGACCCCCCACTAAGCCACCTATAAAAGCGATCAAGTAGGCACACTGCTACCCCATATATGCCACAAATGCCGCACAGCTTTTTGTTTTGTTTTGGTGCTGTGGTGGCCCAGTATGGGAGTTTTTACCCCGTACCCTTGCTGTCCTATCAGGCAGCCTCCCTGCAGTGTCCCGTGGGCGCCCCCTGCATCTGTTCTATTGTAATTGTATATTATCCTCTATGTTATGTATATAAGAATGATGTATCTTTAAGAAAGGTTAACATGTGATTATCAGTTGTCATGTGATTGTTACCCAGGAGGTATCAGTGACCAGGTGACTTAAGGGTGACCAATGGGACCCCACCAAAGTCTCCCCCATAAAAGCCCTGGAAGGAGTCTCTTCTCTCTCATAATTTCCGAGTCTTTGCTGAGGGGCAGTCGAGCCTAAGGCTAGGTTCAGACTACGGAATCTCCGGGCAGAAAATTTCCGCTCGGACATTCCGAGTGCGGCCAGCGCTGACTGAATCAGTCGGCGCTAGGACCGCACGGACACTGCAGTCTCCAATAGACTGCAATGTGATCCGCTTGGAAATTTCCGCCTGAAGAATGGTGTTGCTCTTTCTTCAGGCAGAAATTTCCAAGCAGATTTTCCGTTGACAAATTCGGAAGTGTGAATTTGTCAACGGAAACCCATTCACTACACTATACATTTTAGCAAGCGGAATTTCCGCCTGCAATGTCAAAGCGGAATTGCAGGCGGAAATTCCGTAGTCTGAACCTAGCCTAAGAGTCTGGAGTCATAGGAGCCTCAAGTCAAGTCTGCAGCCACAAGATACAAGTAACTACAGTCACAGCTTAGTCTGTCTCCAGTCAAGTCACTGTCATCTATTGTCAAGTCAACGTGGCCTGCACTAAATTGAAGCCACTGCAAGTCCCAGCAAGCCCTTCAGGTCTCTGAAGTCACTGGTTACCTCAGTGGGCCTGGCTACACTGTATAGAATGTACCATCTGTCACTCAGTAAAGCTACCATTGTCCGTAACTTGGCGTCGGAGTCATTATCGTCCCCGTGCCTAGTCCAGGATCCAGCGGTATATCTTCGGGTGGTATTGAGGATAAACCACACTCTGGCGTCACGAATACAAGGGGTTAATGCCATCTGTCCCTAGGGTAACTCCATCTGCCCTGCATCACACCCCAGTGAAAAAAATTGCAGCAGCCAGATGTTAGCTTAAGGTCAATAGGGATTTATTTTTACCGACACTGCGTTCCTGCACCCCCCTACCCGTTAATTGTATCCTAGTGGACCCCATTACTTTCTATGGCCGAACGGAATCCCCTAGTGACTCCTTTCCGGACGTACGCCCATGTCAAAAGCGCAACAGGCCCTGTTACGTGTCCGATTAAAATAGAGGATACGTCCTGGAAGCAGTCACTGGGGGTGACTGTTAGGCCATAAAAGAAGACGGGGTCCGCTGCTCCCGTTAACAGTATACATCAAGATCCCGTTTTCGGTGAGATGCCGTCGGATACGATTAACTGGGACAGGAACTCTGTTATTGTACCCTATACATTTTGAATGGAGCAGCAGTGTACCAGCTTGACTGACGCTCCCTTCAAATTGGGTACAAGGGACCCTCATTGTGCCGACCAGTGGAGGGGTCTCAGCGGGTTGGTCCACTTACAGTTATCACCAATTCAGCAGATAGGCGATTGTTTGTTCTTACCGGAATACCCCTCTAAAGCAAAGCTAACGATGGTCCCGCCGGCAAGATAGGTTTTCAATTCGCGTCAACCTCTGAGCCTAAGAATTGAGACTATGGCAACCTGGAAGACGTATTTGCCGAGAGCCATGTGTAAGTCTATGGGACTTTCGGCAAACCAGTCACCAGATCGCGATAGTCTAGGGGCAAGTCTCGGGCACCAAATTTTTAAGGGAAATCCTGTCGTCGGGAACATCATTAGGAGGTTCCCCAAGCAACAACAGAAAATGGACATCAGATGATCGCGGGGTGAAGAAGATGCCTAGATGTGAACAACTACGTCGGTGCTTCCGAACTAGGGTGCCGCCAGCTGTTGCAAAACTACAACTCCCAGCATGCCCGGACAGCCGAAGGCTGTCCGGGCATGCTGGAAGTTGTAGTTTAAAACAGCAGGAGAAACTCTGATTTTGGGTACATTCCCACACGGCGTATTTGCTGCGTATTTGCTGCTGCGTATTTTATTTTCTCTGTTGAAGTCAATGGGTAGGAAAATACGCAGCACAAAATACGCAGCAAAATACGCCGTGTGGGAACGTACCCTTACATTGTACGTACTATGTCCAAAGATCACGTGATAAGTACCTTCCGATTTGTGGGGTCTCATTTGTGCAAGTGTCCAAATTGCTTTGCATATATAAAAAGCATAAAACGGTATAACCAGGGGATGGAAAACGCAACTCAACGATACACGACACAAATAGAAATACATTAATAACGAGATGTATCGTGAACATGACTAACCGTGCCGTCCATAGCTCGCCACGTAACACAGTTATGCTTTACAGTTGTGTTTCTGCTATAATAAGACTGGCACATGCCATTTTTGGCACAGCCCGTCATTACCGTCCCCGGTGAAGCACTCACCTTCCTTCTCTTCCCAGCGGTGCAGGTATTTTTGGCTGACGTCCAAGGTGACGTAGTTGACGAATCCCTCCTTCCTGACAAACTTGCACACAAACTCCTGCTTGTAGACGCAGTTGAGGAGAAAACAAGACTTGATGACGTCATCCTGCTCATGCTCTCGCTCTACCAGCGCCAAATTACACGCCGGTACCCGACAGCAGGCGGACAGGCAGTCCCTGACCCGATCCAGGTTGGGCGAGGTGAGGAAGGTGGCGCCGCTGCTCACCGAGTCGTTCAGTTCCAGCACGAAGTTGGGCATACCCTTTGTAAAGTTGTCCAGGCAGCTCTGGCCGTGGAGCTCGGAGCAGACCAGCCATATAGAGGCCGCCATGGCGGCGACGGCAAAGAGGAGGCGCATCTTGTAGACGAAACGGCCACCGAGATGGAAAGCAAAGACTCCGGCTTCTTTAGGGTTAACACCGGCGGCGGTGTCTAACACGGAAGACTAGACAAACACATGTTTTCCGATAATCCCACACGTAGGGCGAACGTGAAGCGGCGATGTTCCCTTATAGGTTCTCCGGTAAGGCGGCGTCTATGAAGGTCAGGAGCTCCTCTACGGTAGACCAAGCTTTGGGGTGCCTTTTCCGGTGGTTCCCAACGTGCAGCCGTCACCCCCCTTTGCCTGCGTCCTCCGAAGGTTTCACATGAAACTGAAATGGGTGTTTCCAGTCGCCAGGTATCCACCTTTAACCCCTCACCTGCCAGCTAGGTAGATGGAGGACACATCTGAAGCTTGTAGCCCAAGGAGGAGCCAGGAAGTGAAACTGTACACCTGAGTGCCCTCCCCCCACCACCATACCTGAGTCACTCAGAGGAGGAAGGTGCGGGGAAGGGGAGAGTTGTTTGTCTTTACTTTCGTGTTGGTCAGCTGACTGCGTCTTCATAGTCATCGCCCAGCAGGAAGGACGACTAACCCATGTGATGGACAGGAGAGGGGGGCGAGGGGTTTGGTTATGAATGGTTAACAGAGGGGGAACTGGTAGGGTACCCTAAAGGCGAATGGGCTAGAGGAGGCTGGCACTGACGGGGTATTGTTTTCAGCCTGCTGCGGTGGGGGTGGGTCTGTGTTGACATTATAAGGGCTCATTCACACTTCGGAATCTCCGCCTCGGAAAATCTGTAGTGTGAATGGGCCCTAAGGGTTAAAAAAAGTATATTTACCAACACTTAGGCCCTGTTCACACTGCGTTTTGTTTACTTTTCACCCGATTCTGTTTAACTCGTCCGCCTACGAAAATGTAATTGTATACGGCGAATAAAATTTTACGTTGCGATTTGGCGTTTTTCTAATATAAGTCAATGGGAAACGGGTTCTGCCCCGTGGCGTACGGCAGCGTTGTTAGCATATACGTTTAAGGGTAGGTTCACACTACGTTACCGCTCCCGTATTAGCTGTTGAAAATCCATAGGTATGTCCACGACCTTGGGACAGTGTTTTCCAACCAGTGTGCCTCCAGCTGTTGCAAAACTACAACTCCCAGCATGCCCGGACAGCCGTTGGCTGTCCGGGCATGCTGGGAGTTGTAGTTTTGCAACAGCTGGAGGCACACTGGTTGAAAAAACGTTGCTTTAAGGCCCCTTCACACGGCGGCAAAAATTTCCAGGTAGATATTGGAACAATCCGGCGCTAGGACCGATCCGAGCTGCGCCGTTTCCATTTTAAAAGCACAACGGCCCCCGCAGTAAGAGTATACGGACCCCGTTTTCGGCGATACGCCAACGGATACAATTAACGGGAGCATCGACGCAGTGTGAACCTACTCTTACCCTCTTTAAGAGCATAAAAACGTATACGCAACGTATTAAATGTAAACACAACGGGGAGATTGATCAAAACCTGTGCAAAGGAAAAGTTGCCCAGTTGCCCATAGCAACCAATCAGATCGCTTCTTTCATTTTCACAGGCCTTGTTAAAAATGAAAGAAGCGATCTGATTGGTTGCTATGGGCAACGAAAGTGGGAACCTTGTGTAGAGAGAGTGGTGCAGTTGCCCATAGCAACCAGATTTTTTTTTTTCACTTTTCACAGGCCTTTTCAAAACTGAAAGCAGCGATCTGATTGGTTGCTATGGGCAACTGAGCAACTTTTCCTCTGGACGGGTTTTGATCAATCTCCCCCAAAATGCCTACTAGTGTGACAGAATGGGGCTGAACCGTAACAACAAAAAACAAACAAAAAATGCAATAAAAAAAAAAATGTCTGCTGCGTAAATGGTGGCGTATTTTTTCGCCAGCAGTAAAATGCCACGTGCACATACCCTAAGGACAAGCTCACTCGTAAAATGTACTGACGAATTTTATGGAAAAATTATTTTTTGCTGGTTATGGACGAAAACACGTGGAAAATTAGTCAGTACATTTTTGCAAAGTGTGGACGTAGCCTATGGGTGCGTTCACACGCTCTTTGTTTTCGCGGGTTTTCCGCTGCGTATTTGAAAGGGTGCGGGCTCTTCTCGGCTATCCGCAGCAGATTTTCCATGGAGGAATTTACGCTGCGGAAAATCCGCCGCAAGCCCCATTAAAGTCAGTAGGGACTGCGGCGAATTTTCCGCAACGTAAATTCCGCCGCGGAAAATCTGCTATGGACAGCCGAGAAGAGCCCGCCCCTTTCAAATATGCAGCGGAAAACCCGCAAAAACAAAGAGCGTGTGAACGCACCCTAAGGGTACGTTCACACAAGCGGACCCACAGTGTATACGCCGCTGAAGGACCCCTGCATGGTGGCTTTGCATGTTCCCGCTCGGAGCGGCAATACGTCGCTACGAGCAGACACACTGCTATGTGCGCATGCGCAGTATACTCGCACATCGCAGCTGCTCTCTGCCTAGCTCATGAAGCAAGGGGAGCGGCCGCGATGTGTGGGAGTACAGCGCGTATGCGTGGCGACTCGCACATCGCTTCAGTGTGTCTGCTCGTAGCGGCGTATTGCCACTCGGAGTAGGCGCATATAAAGCCACCATGCAGCGGTCCCTCAGCGGCGGATCTGCAGCGTAAAATACACTGTGGGTCAGTTCGTGTGAACATACCCTAAGGGCCAGTGCACGCTAAGGGGGAGATTGTTGGTGGCGGGCATGCTGGGAGTTATATTTTTGCAACAGCTGGAGGCACACTGGTTGGAAAACGTTGCTTTAAAGCCCCATTCACACAGCGGCAAAAATTTATAGGTGGATATTCCGAAGCAAACCGCGCTAGGACCGCTCTGAGCTGCGCCGTTTCCATTTTAAAAGCACAACGGTCCCCGCAGTAACAGTATAGGGACCCCGCCTGTATGTCGACGGATATAATTAACGGGAGCACCGACACAGTGTGAACACCTACCCTTACCCTCTTTAAGAGCATAAAAACGTATACGCAACATATTAAATGTAAACACAACGGGGGAGATTTATCAAAACCTGTGCAAAGGAAAAGTTGCCCAGTTGCCCATAGCAACCAATCAGATCGCTTCTTTCATATCTGAAAAGGCCTTTGAAAAATGAAAGAAGCGATCTGATTGGTTGCTATGGGCAACTCAGCAACTTTTCTGCCCTTTCAATTTCCAACATTATTTTCCCAACCAGGGGTGCCTCCAGCTGTTGCAAAACTACAACTCCCAGCATGTTGGACTGTATAGTAATATATAGTATAGGTCAGTGTTTCCCAACCAGGGGTGCCTCCAGCTGTTGCAAAACTACAACTCCCAGCATGTTGGACTGTATAGTAATATATAGTATAGGTCAGTGTTTCCCAACCAGCGAGCCTCCAGCTGTTGCAAAACTACAACTCCTAGCATGCCCGGACAGCCGTTGGCTGTCCGGGCATGCTGGAAGTTGTAGTTTTGCAACAGCTGGAGGCACCCTGGTTGGGAAACACTGCTATACCCTATAGCAAGATAAGGCTGGGCATCTTATGGCAAACGTACCAACCATGATGGAATTCGCCTCCCCATGTCAAACTGAGCAATGGTTGGAAAACGTTGCTTTAAAGCCCCATTCACACAGCGGCAAAAATTTCCAGGTGGATATTCCGGAACAAACCGGCGCTAGGACCGCTCTGAGCTGCGCCGTTTCCATTTTAAAAGCACAACGGTCCCCGCAGTAACAGTATAGGGACTCCTTTTTCGGCAGTATGTCGACGGATATCATTAACGGGAGCATCGACACTACCTTTACCCTCTTTAAGAGCATAAAAACGTATACGCAACGTATTAAATGTAAACACAACGGGGGAGATTTATCAAAACCTGGGCAAAGGAAAAGTTGCCCAGTTGCCCATAGCAACCAATCAGAGCGCTTCTTTCATTTTGCAGAGGCCTTAGCGGTGTATTGCCACTCCGAGTAGGCGCATGTAAAGCCACCATGCAGCGGTCCTTCAGCGGCGGATCTGCAGCGTAACATACGCTGTGGGTCCGCTCGTGTGAACGTACCCTAAGGGCCGTGCACCCTAAGGGGGAGATTTATCTAGACCTGTGCAAAAGAAAAGATGCCTATAGCAACCAATCACATCGCTTCTTTCATTTTTAAAAAGGCCTCTGAAAATGAAAGAAACAATCTGATTGGTTGCTATGGGCAACTGCCCCACTCTTCCTCTACACAGGTTTTGATAAATCTCCCCCTAAGTGAGTTGGGAGCAGATTATGGGGGAGATTTATCAAAACCTGTGTAGAGGAAGAGTGGGGCAGTTGCCCATAGCAACCAATCAGATTGTATCTTTCATTTTCAGAGGCCTTTTTAAAAATGAAAGAAGCGATCTGATTGGTTGCTATGGGCAACTGCACCACTCTTCCTCTATACAGGTGTTGATAAATTTTCCCTGTTGTACCTCAAAATTTGCCTGAATTACATCTGAAATAATAGACAAACCAAAGGGACGAACAGGCGTCCTGCACTCACCTCATAAGATCCGGCTATTCAGCTCCCATCTCGGGCCGCTTCTCCGGCAGGGACGTCAAAAACAATGTGGAGCGCTCAGAGGCGACTGCCGGCGGTTTCACACATAGGAATGCGCCTCATCCTGCTTCAGACAGTTCCTGACATGGACAGAGGTGGCAGCAGAGAGCACTGTGGTCAGACTGGAAAGAACTACACAACTTTCTCTGGAACATACAGCAGCTGATAAGTACTGGAAAGACTATATGACTTCCGCCAGGACATACAGCAGCAGATAAGTACTAGAAAGATTACAAGACTTCCTCCAGGACATACAGCAGCTGATAAGTACTGGAAAGACTACCTGACTTCCTCTAGGGCATACAGCAGCTGATAAGTACTGGAAAAACTATATGACTTCCTTCAGGACATACAGCAGCAGATAAGTACTAGAAAGATTACATGACTTCCTCCAGGACATACAGCAGCTGATAAGTATTGGAAAGACTACATGACTTCCTCCAGGACATACAGCAGCTGGTAAGTACTAGAAAGACTACATGACTTCCTCCAGGACATACAGCAGCTGATAAGTACTGGAAAGACTACATGACTTCCTCTAGGGCATACAGCAGCTGATATAGAACTGGTACTACATGACTTCCTCCAGGACATACAGCAGCTGATAAGTATTGGAAAGACTACATGACTTCCTCCAGGACATACAGCAGCTGATAAGTATTGGAAAGACTACCTGACTTCCTCTAGGGCATACAGCAGCTGATAAGTACTGGAAAAACTATATGACTTCCTTCAGGACATACAGCAGCTGATAAGTACTTGAAAGACTACATGACTTCCTCCAGGACATACAGCAGCTGATAAGTATTGGAAAGACTACATGACTTCCTCCAGGACATACAGCAGCTGATAAGTACTGGAAAGACTACATGACTTCCTCCAGGACATACAACAGCTGGTAAGTACTGGTACTACATGACTTCCTCCAGGACATACAGCAGCTGATAAGTACTGGAAAGACTACATGACTTCCTCCTGGGCATACAGCAGCTGATAAGTACTGGAAATACTACATGACTTCCTCTAGGGCATACAGCAGCTGATAAGTACTGAAAAGACTACATGACTTCCTCTAGGGCATACAGCAGCTGATATAGAACTGGTACTACATGACTTCCTCCAGGACATACAGCAGCTGATAAGTACTGGTACTACATGACTTCCTCCAGGACATACAGCAGCTGATAAGTACTGGAAAGACTACATGACTTCCTCCAGGACATACAGCAGCTGATAAGTATTGGAAAGAACTACATGACTTCCTCCAGGACATACAGCAGCTGATAAGTACTGGAAAGACTACATGACTTCCTCCAGGACATACAGCAGCTGATAAGTACTGGTACTACATGACTTCCTCCAGGACATACAGCAGCTGATAAGTACTGGTACTACATGACTTCCTCCAGGACATACAGCAGCTGATAAGTACTGGAAAGACTACATGACTTCCTCCAGGACATACAGCAGCTGATAAGTACTGGAAAGACTACATGACTTCCTCCAGGACATACAGAAGCTGATACGTACTAGAAAGACTACATGACTTCCTCCAGGACATACAGCAGCTGATAAGTACTGGAAAGACTACATGACTTCCTCCAGGACATACAGCAGCTGATAAGTACTAGAAAGACTACATGACTTCCTCCAGGACATACAGCAGCTGATAAGTACTGGAAAGATTACATGATTTCCTCCAGGACATACAGCAGCTGGTAAGTACTGGAAAGACTACATGACTTCCTCCAGGACATACAGCAGCTGATAAGTACTAGAAAGACTACATGACTTCCTCCAGGACATACAGCAGCTGATAAGTACTGGAAAGACTACATGACTTCCTCCAGGACATACAGAAAGACTGGAAAAACGACAGGACTTCCTCTGAGAGAAGCTGGCTGGAGTTTACTGTGAGCCGGGGGAGTGAAGCGCACTGCTGCATGCTTCTCCCCACTCCTTCTACCAATCAAAACACGTCAAAATGTTTTATAAAACAATAGGGACACTAAAAAGACAGGCCAGCACAGGATTTGGTTACAGAACATTTCTCAAGGTACAAGCTGGTTGGAACTTGGTAAGTTTGGACGATCTGACCTATGACCTCAATCCCTGTGACCTCCCCCTCCCCCGCCCTCCATATAGTCAGGTCTGTATTGATCTGTTAACGACCTGTCGTACTACTGATAGGAAACAATAATACACATTAGACCAGTGTTTCCCAACCAGGGTGCCTCCAGCTGTTGCAAAACTACAACTTCCAGCATGCCCGGACAGCCAACGGCTATCCGGGCATGCTGGGAGTTGTAGTTTTGCAACAGCTGGAGGCGCACCGAATGGAAAACACTGGGTTAGGGGTGTCTTGTGGAGGCCTCTGCCGGTCTTGTGAGTAAAACTAGTCAGATTCCTGCCTAAGGGGATCAGTCACAGATAGTCGGAATTCTTGTAAGTCCTCATCCCCCTAAACCATTGGGTGTTGTTCAGTGACCTCCCCCTCCCAAACATGGCGACATTCCTCTACTGTCCGGCTCCATAATGTCCTCTGCCGGGCTCTTCTGCAGATCCAGACGAAAATCACTAGGACACCAGGATCACACATTTGTATTATATATATATATATATATATATATATATATATATATATATATATATATATATGTATATGTGTGTGTATATATGTGTATATATATATATATATATATATATATATATATATATATATACTGTATATTTACATATATATATCGAGGATAGTAAATCATGTACAGAATTCATGTACATGTTGTCCCATTCATCGACTAATCCAGACACGAAGAGGGGTATTTATGAAGCATTTTACCTTTGTTTTCTTGGGTAAAATTGTTCGCAAGATTTTGGCGCAGTGTGTTTCTTTGCGACTTTTCATATACACGCATACACGTATTTGAGTCGGGTTTTTGCAGTGGTCAGAAATTAAAAGTGCAACTTTAAAAATTAAAAAAAAAAAAAAAAAGCTAAATTTGCCCCAACCCTTTTAAAAGGGCGCAAATCATCACCATTAAAAAGTGGCTTAAAAGACACACATTACATAAATCAGTTTACACTACTTTAATTACATTAATATAAGCAAAAAAAATATATAAATAATAATATTATTTTTTTCTTCCCTAAAAAAAAACAAAAAAAACTTTTTTTTATTAATTAATTTATTTTAATTAGTTTTAATTATTATTATTATTATTATTATTTGTAGACATTTTTCAATATGGTTAGAATAAACATGTTTAAAAGTCTGGATATTTGGTACAATTAAGTTTACAAACCATTACTTGTTTATATGTTTATGCAAATTATTACTTTTTAAATTAAGATTACTAAGATTTTACGGATGCAAATTAGACATCTTTTGTAGTATGTTTGTCTCACAGTTTATCAAGAAAACAGCTCATCAGAATCCAACCACTAGGGGTCGCCATACCTACTGGGACACTTATCAGTTCTGCAGCAGCCTCAGGTTTGTCCATGAGTCAAGGACAAGAGATGACTCCTGGACAAGGCTTGCTGAGCAGGTTCACCAATCACATTCCACCACCACAAGGTGGGACACGCCCCCTCCCACCCCCACAAGGTAGGGACACCCCCCCTCCCCCCCCCCCCCCGTAGGATTTATAACTCTGTGAGCTAAAGAAAAGACGTAAAATGAAATGTAAAATAAAGGATATTCACAATGAAGCTGGTAACCTGCCCTGCAGTAACACACGAGGAATCACCTCACATTCACACATTCTGAAATTGCGCCAAATTTATAGCCTGACTTGCGCCTTTGTGTAAATTTGGTGCAGTGAGTGAAAAAGCCACCCATGAAAAAAAGGAGTAAAAAAAACACAAACCGAAAATCCCATTATAGTCTATGGGATTTTTCTAATATCCATTTTAATCCGTTATTGATAACGGACGTCATTTTGTTACGGAAGAAATAGTTCATGAACGATTTCTTCCGTACTATCTTCCGTCACAATATAATGTCCGTTATCAATAATGGTTTAAAATGGATATTAGAAAAATCCCATAGACTATAATGGGATTTTCTAACGGACGTATAGGATTTGGTTACTGCTGGTGACGGCTGATTTTAGGACGAAAATAGCGACGGAACTTGCAAAACGGAGTAATTTGCTAGTGTGAAAGAAGCCTAAATCCTTGAAGAAGCCGGTGGTGGGAATCTACTCCAAACCTTGTCCTCAGAATGTTCTTCCAACCAAGATCCGGCGCACACTGCTCGCACCGATCTGTGTGCCGGATCTTGGTTGGAAGAACATTGGATCTTGGGTCTTTCTGAGGACCAGGACCCCCTCCCATAGACTTGCATTGAGGGGGCGGGGCATGAAGTCACACTGGGCGGAGTCGTGACGTCACGATACTCCGTCCCCGTGGTCGGGAGGCATAACACAGAGCCTCCAGCGCTTCCTGCAGTGATAACAAGTGGCTGCTGCATGCTAGATTGCGGGGGTCCCCAGCGGTGGGACCCCCGCAATCAGACATCATATCCCCTATCCTTTGGATAGGGGATAAGATGTCTTGGGATGGAGTACCCCTTTAAGTGTAACACAGCAACACAGTTTCTTAGGTCAATACATAGACATCCAGCAAACCTGTAGCGTTTTCAATAGGTAGCAGCTGAGACTGGATGATACTGTTATAGCCCATGCATAGTACCCGGCCCCGTCTTATAATAGCGCATTATCCTCTATTACACACAACCTCCCGCTCCGCAGAATGTGCAGGCGCTGGGACTTGTTCTCCATTTACAGGCGGACCTTGGTTGATCTTTTACTCTCTATTCCTAAAATGATTAAACTCGGCTTGTCTATTAAGTCAGGCATTGTCCTATAAAGCAGTGTTGTCCAAACAGGGTGCCTCCAGCTGTTGTAAAACTACAACTCCCATCATGCCCGGACAGCCAACGGAAAACACTGTTATAAATGAACATGCCTCCTGTAAGAAACAGCCCTGGTATATACCCATGAAGGAATCATCAGTTATTGGATATACTTATGTATAGCCTCCTGCTAGGTAAAGTGCTGCACTGGAAATCCAAAGAGGAAAATGTGCAACGAATCCACAGTGAAAAATTTACAACACTGAAAATCCATGGTGGAAAATCCACAACAAATCCACAGTGCTGCACTGAAAATCCACAAAAAATCCACAACAAATCCACAGTGCTGCACTGAAAATCCACAACAAATCCACAGTGCTGCACTGAAAATCCACAACAAATCCACAGTACTGCACTGAAAATCCACAACAAATCCACAGTGCTGCAGTGAAAATCCACAACAAATCCACAGTACTGCACTGAAAATCCACAACAAATCCACAGTGCTGCAGTGAAAATCCACAACAAATCTACAGTGCTGCACTGAAAATCCACAACAAATCCACAGTGCTGCACTGAAAATCCACAACAAATCTACAGTGCTGCACTGAAAATCCACAACAAATCCCCAGTGCTGCACTGAAAATCCAAAACAAATCCACAGTGCTGCACTGAAAATCCACAACAAATCCACAGTGCTGGAGTGAAAATCCACAACAAATCCACAGTGCTGCAGTGAAAATCCACAACAAATCTACAGTGCTGCACTGAAACTTTACAATAGAAAATCCACAACAAATCCACAGTGCTGTACTGAAACTTTACAATCGAAAATTAGCAACAAATCCACAGTGCTGAGCTGAAACTCCACAACAAATCCACAGTGCTGCACTGAAACTTTACAATGGAAAATCCACAACAAATCCACAGTGCTGCTCTGAAAATCCACAACAAATCCACAGTGCTGCGCTGAAACTTTACAATGGAAAATCAGCAACAAATCCACAGTGCTGCGCCGAAAATCCACAGCAGAAAATCCACAGTGCTGCACTGAAAAACTGCAACAAATCCACAACAAATCCACAGTGCTGCGCCGAAAATCCACAGCAGAAAATCCACAGTGCTGCACTGAAAAACTGCAACAAATCCACAACAAATCCACAGTGCTGCACTGAAAATCCACAATAAATCCACAACAAATCCACAGTGCTGCACTGAAACTTTACAATGGAAAATCCACAACAAATCCACAGTGTGGCACTGAAAATCCATAGCAGAAAATCTGCAACAAATCCACAATGCTGCGCTGAAAATCCACTGTGGAAAATCCATAACAAATCAACAGTGCTGCACTGAAAATCCGCAACAAATCCAAAACAAATCCACAGTGCTGCACTGAAAATCCACAGCAAATCCACAACAAATCCACAGTGCTGCACTGAAACTTTACAATGGAAAGTCCACAACAAATCCACAGTGATGCGCTGAAACTTTACAATCGAAAATCAGCAACAAATCCACAGTGCTGCGCTGAAACTTTACAATGGAAAATCCACAACAAATCTACAGTGCTGTACTGAAAATCCACAACAAAATTCACACCCCTACCCCTTAATTCCCTGGTTGAACTTGATGGACATATGTCTTTTTTCGACCGTAATAACTATGTAACTATGTAACAAATCCACAGTGCTGCATTGAAAATCCACAACAAATCCACAGTGCTGCACTGAAAATCTACAACAAATCCACAACAAATCCACAGTGCTGCACTGAAAATCTACAACAAATCCACAACAAATCCACAGTGCTGCACTGAAAATCCACAACAAAACCACAGTGCTACACTGAAAATCCACAACAAATCCACAGTGCTGCGCTGAAACTTTACAATCGAAAATCCACAACAAATTCACAGTGCTGCACTGAAAATCTACAACAAATCCACAACAAATCCACAGTGCTGCACTGAAAATCCACAATCAAAACCACAGTGCTACACTGAAAATCCACAACAAATCCACAGTGCTGCGTTGAAACTTTACAATCGAAAATCCACAACAAATTCACAGTGCTGCACTGAAACTTTACAATCGAAAATCAGCAACAAATCCACAGTGCTGCGCTGAAACTTTACAATGGAAAATCCACAACAAATCCACAGTGCTGCACTGAAAATCCTCAACAAATCCACAATGCTGCGCTGAAACTTTACAATCGAAAATCAGCAACAAATCCACAGTGCTGCTCTGAAAATCCACAACAAATCCACAATGCTGCACTGAAACTTTACAATGGAAAGTCCACAACAAATCCACAGTGCTGCACTGAAAATCCACAACAAATCCACAGTGCTGCACTGAAACTTTACAATGGAAAATCCACAACAAATCCACAGTGCTGCACTGAAAATCCACAACAAATCCACAACAAATACCCAGTGCTGCACTGAAAATCCACAACAAAGCCACAGTGCTGCGCTGAAACTTTACAATCAAAAATCCGCAACAAATCCACAGTGCTGCACTAAAAATCCACAACAAACCCACAGTGCTGCACTGAAATTCCACAACAAACCCACAGTGCTGCACTGAAAATCCACAACAAACCCACAGTGCTGCACTGAAAATCCACAACAAATCCCCAGTGCTGCACTAAAAATCCACAACAAATCCACAGTGCTGCACTGAAACTTTACAATGGAAAGTCCACAACAAATCCCCAGTGCTGCACTAAAAATCCACAACAAATCCACAGTGCTGCGCTGAAACTTTACAATCAAAAATCCACAACAAATCCACAGTGCTGCACTGAAAATCCACAACAAATCCACAACGCTGCACTAAAAATCCACAACAAAACCACAGTGCTGCACTAAAAATCCACAACAAAACCACAGTGCTGCACTAAAAATCCACAACAAAACCTGTATAATTTCAAATTGAAATTTGAGAATCCCTTATGGGAGCCTAGGTGTCCATCCTGCGGCACCCGAGCTGTTGAAAAACTACAACTCCCAGTATGCCCGGACAGCCAACGGCTGTCCGGGTATGCTGGGAGTTGTAGTTTTGCAACAGCTGTGGGGCCAGAGGATGGACACCTAGGCTGCAGACCTCTCCTTTCTTTCTCCATGAATGAGAGTAGCGAAGAACCAATCGCTGACCTTCCCTCTATCTGGTGACGCGTCTCCGATGCGATAAGATAATCCGTGGACATTTGATCTCTATCCGCGGCCGGGATAGTGAAACCGGAGAAGCCGGCAGGCACTTTGCCTCCTGGCCGCCGCTCCTCTTGTACTTTCGCACCGGCTTTTTCACGCCCATCCTGATCCTCACCGAGATCTGGAGAACTCGTAGGGGCTCACCGGGGGCGACCATGGCTACCGGCGATGGCCGTCCGGCTCAGGTCACCTTCCTGGCTGTGGAAAAACAAGATGACAACGTGACACCCAAGAAGCTGGGGAAACTAACCGTGAAATACAACCGCAAAGAACTGCAGCGCAGGATCAAGCTGGAGGAGTGGATGGACGCGCAAATCCAAGAGCTCTACCGGAGCCAGGTGAGTGTGACCGCCGGATGTGCCGTCCCGGTGAACCTTACCAAGACAATGTTATGCCCGATAGGCAATGTTTACGGATACATAGCGTTCAGACGACACCTATCTCTCCTGATTGCCGCTATATACACGTGTGCATGGGGTCTGAATGGGGAAAGGGGGGGGGGGGGGTAAGCCGCTGCCAGACACCTCTAGAGGATGTCCCCCCACCCCCAAGAGCAAAAGGGTAGGTAAAAAAAACAACATGTCCGACCCATCTCTTCTCTGACATCTGCAGTCAGGAGGCCACCATGCACATTAGGTTATGTTCACACAGCGGGTAAATTTACGGCGGAACGTTCCGCCGTCAGCGGGGGGGTAGAGTATGGTGGCGCTAGGATCACTGGGAAATGGGCCGCCTCCATAAATGGCAGAGGATTTCCGACGGGATTTCATAGAAAGAATTGCCATGTCATGAATGGGCCATGTTTGCATGGCGGAATTTTTTGCGTGCAGAATTCCGTTAGAAATTCCGCCAAAATTTACTGTTCGTTCACGTCAATGGGATTCCGCTGTCCCAGTGACACGGTGGAAATTCCGCAAAAATATTAGACCAGTCAGATTTTTTACATAATTCCGTGGCGGAATCCCATTGAGGTCAAAGGAGCCTGAATTTCGACGGAATTCCCCGAAAATTCTGCCGGAAGTCCGCGATTGCGTTCAGCAACCTTAGTGGAACAGAATTTGTGCAGAATTTTGGAAATTCCGCCGTCTAAACATCAGCCTGTGGAGGCCCGGAATCAGAATTTCCGCAGCGGATATTCCGTCGTGTGCACGGTGCAGAAGAACCCCATTGAGAACAATAGGACCCTTCTGCAACGGAATTATCCGAGTGGAATTTTTTCTGCCGGATTTCGCTTGGAAATTCCGCAGTGTGAACGTTTCTCATTTCTATAGTATTTTCATGTTTAAAAGGGGTACTCCGCCGGAAAACATCGTATCGGGGATAAGATGTCTAATCTGGGGGGGGAGGGGGGGTTGCCACTGGGGACCGGACAATCTCTGCTGCGGGACCCCAGTCATCCGATGCACGAAGCGAACTCTGCTCCGTGCCAGATGACTGGCGACTACAGCCGCCACGCCCCCTCCATTCATGCCTATGGGAGGAGGCGTGACAGCTACGTAGTAGCTGTCACACCTCCTCCCATAGACATGAATGGAGGGGGCGTGGCATAGCGTCACAAACACTGAAGCTCCCTGCTACCAGCCCAGAGATCGCGGGGGGTCCCGCGACTTCCTTGATCAGACTACTTATCCCCTATCCAAAGGATGTTTTCCGGCAGAGTACCCCTTTAACCCCTTAAAGGGGTACTCCGCTGCCCTGCTTCGGAACTTTGCTCCCCAGCGTCCGGAAGTTCATTATTCCGAACGCTGCGTGCGGGCTTCCGTGTTCAGGGCCGCCCCTCGTGACGTCACGCCTGCCCCCTAGTGACGTCACGCCCACCCCCTCAACGAAAATCTATGGGAAGGGGCGCGACAGCCGTCACGCCCCCTTCCCATAGACTTTCGTTGAGGGGGCGGGCGTGACGTTATGAGGGGCGGCCCTGAATAAGGAAGCCCACACGCAGCGTTCGGAACAATAAACTTCCGGACGCCGGGGAGCGGAGCTTCCGAAGCAGGGCAGGGGTTAAAGGGGTACTCCGCCGGAAAACATTGTATTGGGGATAAGATGTCTAATCTGGGGGGGGGGGGGGGAGGGTTGTCCCCAGCATCCGGAAGTTCATTATTCCGAACGCTGCGTGCGGGCTTCCGTGTTCTGGGCCGCCCCTCATGACGTCACACCCACCCCCTCAACGAAAGTCTATGGGAAGGGGGCGCAGAAAACACTGGTAAATCCTGTTGTCCTTAAAGGGGTACTCCGCTGCCCTGCTTCGGAAGCTCTGCTCCCCAGCGTCCGGAAGTTTATTGTTCCGAACGCTGCGTGCGGGCTTCCGTATTCAGGCCTGCCCCGCATGACATCACGCCCGTCCCCTCAACGAAAGTCTATGGGAAGGGGGCGGGCGTGACGTCACGAGGGGGCGGGCGTGACGTCACGAGGGGGAGGGCGTGAAGTCACGAGGGGCAGCCCTGAACACGGAAGCTCGCACGCAGCGTTCGGAACAATAAACTTCCAGACGCTGGGGAGCAGAGCTTCCTAAGCAGGGCAGCGGAGTACCCCTTTAAGGACAACAGGATTTACCAGTGTTTTCCACGCTCCATTACTACAGGCTTCGGAGGTTTCCTGCACAAACGGAACGCCAATTGGATGGGACGTAGAACAATAAGGGACCTCGGCCCTTCCTCTCGCCTGATCAGGACCCCGCGATTCCTTTGCAGTGGTCCCCATCGGCTCCCTGAGCTAACCAGCTAACCTTAGATGCCGCATTCTACCTTGATCGCGGCATCTAAAGGGTTTATTACAGACAGTCCACCCCACGGAGGGCTTCTCCAGTTTCCGAAGGGTCACCGGGATACCTGGTGACCTGATTGAAGCGGGAAGTCACTTTTCCTAATGGCGTAGACCAAAACAACCGGAATCGGAAGCACAACTAAGCGATCGGTGAGGGTCTCAGCGGGACCTGATGGATCACAGCGCCCGACCTGTCAGAA
Organism: Hyla sarda; assembly: GCF_029499605.1. Taxonomy (NCBI): domain Eukaryota; kingdom Metazoa; phylum Chordata; class Amphibia; order Anura; family Hylidae; genus Hyla; species Hyla sarda. Next base: position 102,135,623 of record NC_079199.1, read on the forward strand.
GTTTTTATAAATCTTCAGGTCTCCTTAAAGTGGTATTCCAGGAAAAAACTTTTTTTATATATATCAACTGGATCCAGAAAGTTAAACAGATTTCTAAATTACTTCTATTAAAAAATCTTAATCCTTCCAATAATTATCAGCTGCTGAAGTTGAGTTGTTGTTTTCTGTCTGGCAACAGTGCTCTCTGCTGACATCTCTGCTTGTCTCAGGAACTGCACAGAGTAGAAGAGGTTTACTATGGGGATTTGCTTCTACTCTGGACGGTTCCCGAGACACGTGTCATCAGAGAGCACTTAGACAGAAAAGAACAACTCAACTTCAGCAGCTCATAAGTACTGAAAGGATTAAGATTTTTTTTATTAGAAGTAATTTACAAATCTGTTTAACTTTCTGGAGCCAGTTGATGTATAAAAAAAAGTTTTTCCTGGATAACCCCCTTTTAGGCTAAGTTTCTACTTGGTGCTTTGTCCTGCGTTTTTTTGGTTTGAAAAAAAAAACGCAAGAAAAAACGCCAAAGTTAAAACCACATATCGTTTTTCTTGGCGTTTTTTCACTCCCATAGACTTCTATGGGAGAATAACGCCACGATTTTGACTAAAAAATCGCCAGTGGCTCAACATGCTGCGATTTTAGAGCTGAAAAACGCCAAAAAAGAGTGAAAAAACACCAAAAGGATAAAAAAATAAAAAACGCCAAAGTGAAAAACACCAAGTGGAATAAGAATTTTGCGATTTCATATTGATTTACAGCTAACATCTGGCCGCAGTGTTTTTTGGCAAAAAAAAAAAAAGCCATAAAAAAAAAAAAAAAAAAAAAGTACAAACTTAGCCTTAAAGGGGTAATCCAGTGGTGAAAAACTTATCCCCTATCCTAAGGATAAGTTTGAGATTGCGGGGGGTCCGACCGCTGGGGCCCCCTGCGATCTCTCTGTACGGGGCCCCCGGCTCTCCGGCCAGATAGCGAGTGTCGACCCCCGCACGAAGCGGCGACTGACGCGCCCCCTCAATACATCTCTATGGCAGAGCCGGAGATTGCCGAAGGCAGCGCTTCGGCTCTGCCATAGAGTTGTATTGAGGGGGCGTGTCGGCCGCCGCTTCGTGCGGAGGTCGACACGCCCCCTTCCCGCGGGCTGTCGGGGCTCCGTACAGGAGATCGCAGGGGGCCCCAGCGGTCGGACCCCCGCGATCTCAAACTTATCCCCTATCCTTAGGATAGGGGATAAGTTGCTCACCACTGGGTCACCACTGGACTACTCCTTTAAGAGATCCGTGTCACCTGATCTACTCGTTATACTTTGATCTCTCTTTATCTAAAAATAATTTGTGTTTTTTTTCTTTTTTACTTCCTCGTAGTTTCTCAAAGAAATAAAACTGTTGTCGCGTGGTGGTATAGAGCAGCGGTCTCCAAACTGCGGACCTCCAGATGTTGCAAAACTACAACTCCCAGCATGCCCGGACAGCCAACGGCTGTCCGGGCATGCTGGGAATTGTAGTTTTGCAGCATGCTGGATATTGTAGTTTTTGCAACAGCTGGAGGCACCCTGGTTGGGAAACTTTGTCATAGCCAGTAAACCTAAAGCTGAGACGAGTGGCCAGACCACGCAACCGGAACGTGTACAGGTGGACATGTTCTCATGGGTCCCCCCAACATCCAGTAATGCCTTTAAAGGGGTACTCCGGTGGAAAACATTTTATTTTTTATTTTTTTTAAATCAACTGGTTCCAGAAAGTTATACAGATTTGTAAATTACTTCTATAAAAAAAAATCGTCATTCTTCCAGTACTTATCAGCTGCTGAATGCTCCACAGGAAGTTGTGTAGTTTTTTTCCAGTCTGACCACAGTGCTCTCTGCTGACACCTCTGTCCAGAGCAGGAGAGGGTTGCTATGGGGATTTGCTTCTGCTCCGGACAGTTCCTGAAACGGACAGAGGTGTCAGCAGCGAGTAGAGATGAGCGAACTTACAGTAAATTCGATTCGTCACGAACTTCTCGGCTCGGCAGTTGATGACTTTTCCTGCGTAAATTAGTTCAGCTTTCAGGTGCTCCGGTGGGCTGGAAAAGTTGGATACAGTCCTAGGAAAGAGTCTCCTAGGACTGTATCCATCTTTTCCAGCCCACGGGAGCACCTGAAAGCTGAACTAATTTATGCAGGAAAAGTCATCAACTGCCGAGCCGAGAAGTTCGTGACGAATTGAATTTACTGTAAGTTCGCTCATCTCTAGCAGCGAGCACTGTGGTCAGACAAAAAAAAAAAAAGAGCTACACAACTTTCTCTGGAACATACAGCAGGTGATAAGTACTGGAAGGATAAAGATATTTATAAATCTGTTTACGTTTCTGGAGCCAGTTGATATGGAAATAAATGTTTTTTACCGGAGTACCCACCTGGCGTATACGCAGCGTATTTCATGCTGCGTAAAATTTGCGGCAGCAGCGGGAAATACGCTGCGTACTCCTCGCTCACTATACACTCAGGGCTTTCCGGCGGCAGCCCTATGCGTGCAGTGAGTTTTAGAGGCGGAGCCGTGTGCCGGCGTGACAGTGACGCGCGGCTCCGCCTCCAAGTGAGTGAGAAATACGCAGCGTATTTCCCGCTGCTGACGCAAATTTTGCGCAGCGCGCCAGGTGGGAACGCACCCTTAAAGCTCACACTACGGAATCTCCACCCGGAATATCTCCATCTTCCATTCCATCTACAGCAGGTGGCAGCTTTAGGACCGCTCGGAAATGTGCCGTCTCCATAGAGATTCCTGAGCGCATTCCACCAGAGGAACGAACATTTTCATTCTTTCAGCGGAGAATGGGGTCTGGAATTTCCATGGTAGAAATTCTGTAGTGTGAATGGTGCGCTCAGAATCCTATTGAAAGTGATGGGAGGCTGCTGCACGGTATTTTCTGCCGCTGAGCTCTGGAGTGGAGTTCCACTCAGAAAATACGTAGGGGGGAGATTTATCAAGACCTTTCAAGAGGAAAAGTTGCGGAGTTGCCCATAGCAACCAATCAGATCACTTCTTTCAGTTTTGAAAAGGCCTCTGAGAAATGAAAGCAGCGATCTGATTGGTTGCTATGGGCAACTCCGCAACTTTTCCTCTGGACGGTTTTGGTAAATCTCCCCCGTAGTGTGAATGGGCCCTAAAGGTATGCACACTTTTGCAACTAAGGCCTGGTTGGTTTTGCCCATGACAACCAATCACAGCTCAGCTTTCATATCTGACCGAGCTCTGGTAAAGTGAAAGTTGAGCTGTGATTGGTTGCTATGGGCAACACCAGACAGTTTTGGCTGCAGGCAGATTGATAAATATGGGCCTAAGTATTTTATTACCCAAAGGCAGCTAAAAAACAAAAAACAAAACAAAAAACAACAACAACCTATACAAATAGAATGAGATTTATCAAAACCTGTTCAGAGGAAAAGTTGCTGAGTTGCCCATAGCAACCAATCAGATCGCTGCTTTCATTTTGCAAAGGCCTTTTCAAAAATGAAAGAAGCGATCTGATTGGTTGCTATGGGCAACTCGGCAACTTTTCCTCTGGACGGGTTTTGATAAATCTCCCGCCATAGTCTTTATTAAAAAAAATAAAACGTAATAAAAACGTAAACGTAATAGTTTACCGCTCCTGCACAGACTCATGTGTCTCCATGGTTACAGACTACAAACAGCCTTTGGCTGTCCGGGCATGCTGGGAGTTGTAGTTTGACCACAGCTGGTGGCCCCCTGGTTGGGAAACACTGCCCCACAGTAGATGTTTGTTATCTGTAACCATAGTGATGTGCAGGTCCGTATACAATATGGTAGGGGTAGCACGCAGGTGATCAGCTGTTTGAAGGGGCCGCAATCCTCTCGCCAGTGTTGCCGCCTCAGGTTGTACTTACAATCACCATACTGCATGTAGCGGCGGTGCAAGGTACTTTTCTGTCGAGTGCAAGGATTTTTGCCACCATAGGTGAAAGCTAATTTTGCCGCCCCTTGACATTGCCCACTGGCTCCTCCCGATGTATAGAGGTGCGCGATGTCAGGATGTTAGATGGACCTGATCTTAGTGATCGCCCCGCGCTCCTCCAGCAGATTATTATAGTACAGGTGGGGTGGGGGTAGCGTGGTGGGGTTTTGCTTGATTGGACGGTTCTTCGGATGGGCGGATGCTTCGGATGCTGGCTAACTGTATTGCAGCAGACAGAGCTGTGCCCCCATCATTACTACTGGGGTGACACACTGTAACAAACCTACTCCTCATGTAATCTCCTTACTACTGGGGTGACACACTGTAACAAACCTACTCCTCATGTAATCTCCTTACTACTGGGGTGACACACTGTAACAAACCTCCTCCTCATGTAATATCCTTACTACTGGGGTGACACACTGTAACAAACCTCCTCCTCATGTCATCACCTTACTACTGGGGTGACACATTGTAACAAACCCCCTCCTCATGTAATCTCCTTACTACTGGGGTGACACACTGTAACAAACCTCCTACTCATGTAATCTCCTTAGTACTGGGGTGACACACTGTAACAAACCTCCTCCTCATGTAATCTCCTTACTACTGGGGTGACACACTGTAACAAACCTCCTCCTCATGTAATCTCCTTACTACTGGGGTGACACACTGTAACAAACCTCCTCCTCATGTAATCTCCTTACTACTGGGGTGACACACTGTAACAAACCTCCTCCTCATGTAATTTCCTTACTACTGGGATGACACACTGTAACAAACCTCCTCCTCATGTAATCTCTTTACTACTGGGGTGACACACTGTAACAAACCTCCTCCTCATGTAATCTCCTTACTACTGGGGTGACACAGTGTAACAAACCCCCTCCTCGTGTAATCTCCTTACTACTGGGGTGACACACTGTAACAAACCTCCTCCTCATGTAATGTCCTTACTACTGGGGTGACACACTGTAACAAACCTCCTCCTCATGTAATCTCCTTACAACTGGGGTGACACACTGTAACAAACCTCCTCCTCATGTAATCTCCTTACTACTGGGGTGACACACTGTAACAAACCTCCTCCTCATGTAATCTCCTTACTACTGGGGTGACACACTGTAACAAACCTCCTCCTCATGTAATGTCCTTACTACTGGGGTGACACAGTGTAACAAACTCCCTCCTCGTGTAATCTCCTTACTACTGGGGTGACACACTGTAACAAACCCCCTCCTCGTGTAATCTCCTTACTACTGGGGTGACACACTGTAACATACCCTCTCCTTATGTAATTACTTATTACTGCACACACCAGAGGGGGGGGGGGGGGGTTACGGTGGTGCTGCTGGCTGAGCGAGTGGTTCAGATAGTGGCTGTCTAACTTTCTTGTGGCATCATGAGGGCGCTCTAGGCGGATGCCTATTTGGCCTATAGGCAGAGCGGTTCTGCTACACGTAGAGGATAGGTCATCAAACAGGAACAAAAGAAGATAAATTCCTCAGAAAGTTCCGTAAAATAAGAATTTTCTTTATTTAAAATAAAGAAAATTCAATGTATCATACCAACGCATTTCGAGCAGCTAAGTGCTCTTAGTCATAGTCTCGAAGCACTTGGCTGCTCAAAACGCGTCGGTCTGATGCGGTGTGCTACCATGATGCCCTGTACTTGCTGCACTATTCTGCTGAATTATTCTCTGAAATACAAATAAGTTACTACACCGCCGGAGGGGTGAGAAAACTTGGATTTTTTCGATAGGTCATCGAAGGCTGCCGATCCCTTTAATGCCCATAATAGCCTTAGACATCACATAGCGGTTCTATTCATGGTTTCCTGATCTATAACTTAAATAAAATGTTCTATAATAGGAGGAACTCCGGGACGAAGCTGCTGAGCCGGACGTAGAGATCGATGATCTACTGGATCTTTCATACGAGGAGCAGAAATCTCGACTGGAGGTACCTGATCTGTAGTTTCTGTCATAAGTCAGATTTCTCAAAGGGAAGACCCTAAATAGTGTTTCCGTTCCTAGGGAACCCCTTAGGGTCTATTCACATGCCAGAATTTCCGCATCAAATTGAGGCCCATCAACTTCTATGGGATTCCGCACTCCCATTCCCACTTCTGAATTTCCGCTTGCGGAAATTCAGAAGTGTGAATGGGAGTGCGGAATCCCATAGAGCTCTATGGGCTCTAATTTGAGACGAAATTCCCCAAGCGGAAATTCAGAAGTGTGAATGGAAGTGGGGAATACCATAGAAGTCTATGCCCAAGCGGAAATTAAGAAGTGTAAGGCTAGGTTCACACTGCAGAATCTCTGGGCAGAATTTCTGCCTGAGTTAGAGCTGGCGGCACTAGGACCGCGTGGACTACATTGCCGTCCGTGGCAATGCATTTCTGAGCGGATCTCCCAAAAGATCCACCCAGAAATGCATTGCAGTCTATGGGGGCAGCAATGCAGTCTGCTCGGTCCTAGCGCCGCCAGCTTGATCTCTGGCAGAAATTTGGCCCAGAAATTCTGCAGTGTGAACCCATCCTAATGGGAGTGCGGAATCCCATAGAAGTCATTAGGCTTTAATTTGAGGAGGAATTCCGCAAGCGGAAATTCTGCCGTGTGAATAGACCTTGCTCTTATTCCTATTATTCCCCATCATGATAAACCACCCCCTGCCTTTATTTTTAGAATTTTTTTAGTTTTCTACCTTGATATTACTCAGTATTTCCTGCTCAGTCTCAGTCAGATTCACAGACTGGGAAGGGGCGTTCCCCAGCAGGCGTGACATCATCTGAAGCCATACAGGGGAGAACTTCCTCCCTCACTCTGCTACACACAACCCAGAGCAGTTCAGTGATGAGCTATGATTGCCTAAGGCTGCACACACACCCTCAGCACTCCAGACTGCATTTCCAGATTTTGGACTTCTGCCAGGCCAGCAGGAGTCCAAAGTCTGTTCACGAGATGGGGGGGAAATGTGCTCTGGACAAGTAGGGAGACACCTAGTGGCAGCTTTTTTAAACACAAATAAAACATAGAAAACTTCTTTATTTTTTTTTATTTTTTTCACAAAGTACAATAGAAAGATTTTTTATTTGCCTCAAGGAGTGTATAGCAAAAACTAGTTTTAATGAGAGTGCCCATTTAACTCTTGTGCTGCAGTTAGTGCTTTGTGGCTATCATGACATGATCAACTTTAGCCTGCACCTTGCGATAGGGAATCGTGCCACACTTAACCGCAAGTTCTTCTCAACTATCTACACCACAAACATCCAACCTAGCTGGACTGTGTATACACCACCACCTGCAACACCAAAGTCCTGTGCCTGGAGTATTCCAGTTGACCAAAACCATCCCAAACAACCCCTCCTCCCCAAGTGTCAAGGACTTCCTATGTCGTGCAGACCCCCCACCCCCACTACACCCATTGACAGAAGTTTCAAGGGTTCACGGCAGACCCGATAGGGTTAACAAACCACAAAGTCATCCGTGACATTACCATAGAAACTACTACCCTCAGCTGCTTTGGATTACTCCACCCATCCTCCTTGTGGGCATCACAGGGCCCCTTTTCTGTGAAGCCTCACCCCTTTTTCAGCAAGGCATAAAAAGTGACAAAAACACTTTAATAAATATGACGCGTACATAAATGCCAATTGTTATACAATTTGATAAATCCTGTTCTCCATTATATTTGGATCACTGGTTTATGTTTCTATTCTCAGGAAATCCTTCAGGAGTGTCCGAGACCGACGGAGGTAAGTGCGAGAATAAGAAAGGTTTTCACAACTCTGTAGTTTGCCGTAGCGGTTCCATGGAGAGCCGGGAGGAGCACGCCCCCTTTCAAAACCCGCAAATAAATCCACCTGTGTGAATGTACCCTTATGGGAGGCTGCTGCACTGTATTTTCCAAGTGGAATTACACTCTGCAAACCCATAGTGTGAATGGCCCCTTAGAGAATCCGCATGGTGAGGATGCTGAATATGGCGCTTTGTATTGCAGGAATTTCTGACAGAGCTGCTGGAGCGTCTGAAAGGATTGCGGAAAATCTCGGATTTGCAGCACAAATGACATCAGACTGGGCTCAGAAGTGTGGACGGGAGGATCGCTAGATAGATTACTAGATCCAAGATGTATGAAAGAATCAACGAGATTCAGCTGGCTACACCGGATCACTGTTTGTTTCACTTTCACTTTCAGTTATTACCGGCCCTCACACCACCGGCAGTTTAACCGGCAAAACCATGACGCCATTATCCACCAGGAGAGGGCGCGGTGTCATCCACAGTGTGGCTAGGTTTCCACTTGTTTTTTTTAGGGCAAAAAAATGCCCCCCAAAAAACGCCACAATAGCCACATCGCCTTTTTCTGTTGAAATTTTGTCTGAAATAAAAAAAGGTTCAGCCAGATATGAGCTGGAAGTCAGTAGAGAATTAGGAAACGCCAAAACCCCGACATTTTTACCTTTGGCTTTCTTTATTACTTTTTTATTTTTTTTCCATTTTTGTTAGGTTTTTGGGCTCAGCAGCAGTTTTCTAAAATGGCAGCGGGTTGAGACTATGATGTTTTGTGTTTTTTTTTGGGCTGAAATCTTTGCCTTTCTCTTTCATAGAAGTCTAAGGTTAGGTTCACACGTAACACATCCACAGCGTATTTCACACTGTGGATGCGCCAATGACTGTCCCTAGAGTGAGCTCCCTGTTGTGCCCGCATGTCCTGAGTGTCTGCTCGTAGCAGCAATCCGCTGATACGAGCAGACACACAGGGATCTGCGAGTCTGTAGTAAACTGCCCGCACGTGCGCAGTTTACTCACATACATTCGCGGTCACGCCCCCTGCTCCCTGAGCTAGGCCGAGAGCGCCCGCGATCTAAACAGTGAAGTCGCAGTTTTACTACAGACGCGCAGATACCTGTGTGTCCCTACGTGTGACCCAACCCAACGTGTCCACTTTTTTTTGTCCTGAAAAAAACGTCACAAAAAATTGCCCTGTCCTTTTGCGTTTTTTTTCTTTGCCGCTTTTTTCTTCTGCATTTCGCTAACGACAGGTCATATGATTCTTTCATCATGTGACTTAAGGAATTCTATAGAAAAAATAGGGGGGGAAAAACACTGGAAAAAAAGCCAATGCTAAACCTACATGGCGTTTTTTATGCCTTTTTTATGCCCATAGACTGCTTTGGGAGAGAAACGTCAATATTTTGTCCCAAAAAAACCCACAAAAAAACGATAGTCTCAACACACTGTGATATTGGAAAACTGGCACTGAGCCAAAAACCGAGCCTAAAACCACAGAAAAACACCAAGTGGGTTTGGTGTTTTATAAATCCCTATTGACTTTCAGCTAACATCTGGGGTTTTTTTCCCTACAAAAAATGCAATGCAGCATTTGTGGCGTTTAAAAAAATAAAATTAAATTGGAAACCTAACTTAAAATTGCAGCATATTGAGACTATTACGTTTTTTTGGCTGAAATTTTGGCGTTTCATCTTGCGAGCACAAAATGACAGAGCGTTTTTTTATTTAAAAAAAAAAAGGCGCTTTCACACGGAATGTTTACGCGCAGAAATTTCAGGATATTCTGTGTATTCCGAGCAGAAATCTGTAGTGTGAATGCTCCCAAAAAAAACACTCATTTTATTGATGCTCAGATTTCAGACGCAATTTCAGCTGTCTTTGTGCCCATGTAGTCCCCTCTATATGGTAGGCTAATAAACTGTTTACAGATAACACAGATGAGTGTTTCCCAACGATGGTGCCTCCAGCTGTTACTAAACTACAAATCCCAGCATGTAGTAAACTCTAAAAGCTACAGCAGCATGAAAGACATTATAGAGCAGTACTTAGCAGTGTAAGCTGTGAATCCAGCTCTGGGGTCGAGATATAAAGCATACTAGAGCAGTGTTTCCCAAGCAGGGGGCCTCCTGCTGTTGCAAAACGACAACTCCCAGCATGCCCAGACAGCAGTGGAAATAATTCAGAGCATGCTGGGAGTTGTAATTTTGCCACATCTGGAGGTCCACATTTTCTAGACCACTGCACTAGAGGGACGTTGGTCATAATTCGGGAGGTGGAGAGTCGCTATATTCTTGCCAATACGTTTTCGGCCATATCTAGTTCTGTGTATACCGTAGATATAGCGCTATAATACATTCTATCTTTATTGTGATTTATATATATAATGTAATAAACGGAAACGACCGAATTGTTCCAAGTGTCGCCATCCAATCTGTCCTTCCCCCGCCATCAGGATGCCTTCGCAAGTCACCCAGGTTTAAGATTTTGCTTTATCTGTTGCCAAGTGGGTGGAGCCTGGCGTCGCGTGTGCACCAAATTTATTACAATTTACGCCTTAATTGTAGCTGACCTGATGCAACGTAAAGGGGAGATTACATTTGTGCCCCAAGTCGTCATGTGAACAGGGCTTAAATACATACACATTAGATCAATGTTTCCCAACCGGGGAGCCTCCAGCTGTTGCAAAACTACAACTGCCAGCATGCCCAGACAGCCGTTGGCGGCCATCATGTCATATATATAACTTGTTCATGTCTCATGTACTGTATGACTGATGAAGATCCCAGTTCTGCATCGAAACGCGTTGCGATATAATTAAATATTAACCACACATCTACTGGGAGAAGCGCCTTCATACAGAGGAACCACTTTCTACAAGATCGTATCAACTTTATGTAATGTCCTTAAAACAAGTCCCAATGAGGCTCAGTAGTGTGTGTGGCCTCCACGTGCCCGTATGACCTCCCTACAATGCCTGGACATGCTCCTGATGAGGTGGAGGATGGTCTCCTGAGGGATGTCCTCCCAGACCTGGACTAAAGCATCCGCCAACTCCTGGACAGTCTGTGGTGGATGGAGCGAGACGTCCCAGATGTGCTCAATCGGATTCAGGGGAACGGGCGGCCAGTCCATAGCATCAATGTCTTCCTCTTACAGGAACTGCTGACACACTCCAGACACATGAGGTCTAACATTGTCTTGTATTAGGAGGAACCCAGGGACAACTGCACCAGCATATGGTCTCACAAGGGGTCTGAGGATCTCGGTATCTAATGGCAGTAAGGCTACCTCTGGCAAGCACATGGAGGGCTGTGCAGCCCCCCCAAAGAAATGCCACCCCACACCATTACTGACCCACCGCCAAATCGGTCATACTAGAGAATGTTTCAGGCAGCAGAACATTCTCCACGGCGTCTCCAGACTCTGTCACATGTGCTCAGTGTGAACCTGCTTTCATCTGTGAAGAATTTGCCAATCTTGGTTCTCTAGCAAATGCCAAACGTCCTGCATGGTGTTGGGCTGTAAGCACAACCCCCACCTGTGGACGTCGGGCCCTCATACCACCCTCATGGAGTCGGTTTCTGCCCGTTTGAGTGGACACATGCACATTTGTGGCCTGCTGGAGGTCATTTTGCAGGGCTCTGGCAGTGCTCCTCCTTGCACAAAGGCGGAGGTAGCGGTCCTGCTGCTGGGTTGTTGCCTCCTACGACCTCCTCCACGTCTCCTGATGTACTGGCCTGTCTCCTGGTAGCGCCTCCATGCTCTGGACACTACGCTGACAGACACAGCAAACCTTCTTGCCACAGCTCGCATTGATGTGCCATCCTGGATGAGCTTCACTACCTGAGCCACTTGTGGGTTGTAGACTCCGTCTCATGCTACCACTAGAGTGAAAGCACCGCCAGCATTAAAAAGTGACCAACATCAGCTAGGAAGACTAGGAGCTGAGAAGTGGTCTGTGGTTATCACCTGCAGAACCACTCCTTTATTGGGGGTGTCTTGCTAATTGCCTATAATTTCCACCTGTTGTCTGTTCCATTTGCACAACAGCATGTGAAATTGAGTGGACAGTGGGATTTCACAGAAGTGTCATTGACTTGGAGTTACATTGTGTTGTTTGAGTCTTCCCTTTATGTTTTTGAGCAGTGTATATAGGTGTCTAGTAGAGGCTTTCCACTCCCCCATTCAGAATACATGCACGCTCAGCCGAACTGAGTGTTCATGTATATGTTGGCTGATAGTCTGCCATTAAGCTGGCCAAGCAATCGTATGATCGGCGGTGAATCACGTCTTTTATAAGATCTCTGCGGTTTCTATCCAGTTAAAGGAGGAGTGATTGGGAAATGCTTTGTCTGGGAGAGGAATATCCATAGACAGACGGCAGCGGCCGGAATAATGAAGGATTTTATCTCTGTGACCTGCGCCGTGACTAATGTCTATACAGAATGACTGACTAAGCGCTCCGGCCTGCCAAACAAGTCCCCACGCCAATATTGTATCAAGGGAGAGACGACACGTCCGGACAGGTAAAGAATCTCCTCATCGGTGTCCTGAGTGTCTATACCATGTCATATGGGGGAACTCTACCTCCCTGCCAAAATAATAAGAACAAGGCCGGCAGCGCGCAAAGATGGCGATTCGATACAAATCACCCAAAAGTGTGTCCTCCACACATCTCCCCCCCCCATAACAGTGTCATCTATAGATCCCCCATAACAGTGTGTCATCCACAGATCCCCCCCATAACAGTGTGTCATCTACAGATCCCCATAACAGTGTGTCATCTACAGATCCCCCCCCCATAACAGTGTCATCTACAGATCCCCCATAACAGTGTATACTCTACAGACTCCTTCCCACATAATGTGTCCTCTACAGACTCCCCCATAACATTATATCCTCCACACATCTCCCCCCCCCATAACAGTGTCATCTATAGATCCCCCATAACAGTGTGTCATCCACAGATCCCCCCCATAACAGTGTGTCATCTACAGATCCCCATAACAGTGTGTCATCTACAGATCCCCCCCCCATAACAGTGTCATCTACAGATCCCCCATAACAGTGTATACTCTACAGACTCCTTCCCACATAATGTGTCCTCTACAGACTCCCCCATAACATTATATCCTCCACACATCTCCCCCCCCATAACAGTGTCATCTATAGATCCCCCATAACAGTGTGTCCTCTACAGACCCCCCAATAACATTGTGTCCTCTACAGATCCCTCATAACAGTGTGTCATCCACAGATCCCCCCCCATAACAGTGTGTCATCCACAGATCCCCCCCCATAACAGTGTGTCATCCACAGATCCCCCCCATAACAGTGTATACTCTACAGACTCCTTCCCACATAAGGAGTCCTCTACAGACTCCCCCATAACATTATATCCTCCACACATCTCCCCCCCCCATAACAGTGTCATCTATAGATCCCCCATAACAGTGTGTCCTCTACAGACCCCCCAATAACAGTGTCCTCTACAGATCCCTCATAACAGTGTGTCATCCACAGATCCCCCCCATAACAAGTGTATACTCTACAGACTCCTTCCCACATGTGTCATCTACAGATCCCCCATAACAGTGTGTCCTCTACAGATCCCCCATAACAGTGTATATTCTACAGATCCCCCATAACAGTGTGTCCTCTACAGATCCCCCATAACAGTGTGTCCTCTACAGACCCCCCCCCCCCCCCCATAACAGTGTGTCCTCTATAGATCTCCACATTACAACTCTGATCTTTACAGTGTAGAAATATTGTTCGGCCCGTATCATCTGAAAAAATATGGTATTTAGGGCTGGTTCACACTGCGGACATTCCATTGGCAGAACTGAACCGCGCAAATCCGCTTGCAGCAGAGTCCCATTATTTTTGATGAGTCTGCTGCTCAGTTCAGACTGTGGATTTGCTGCCTGTGGAAAGTACATCCAACCTAACAATAAACATGTCCATTTTTCGGGTGAAATTGAACCGGACTGCATTGCCATCTACGAGACAGACATTCAGCCAGTGCAACTCCGACGGCTACATGTCCGCAATAAGGATAAGCCCTTATACACAGTAAGACTATCTTCTATACCGTTTCTCTCTCCTCCCCCCCCCAAACCTCATAAGTTGCAGCAGCATGGAAGACATAATAAAGCAGTACTGAGCAGTGGAAGCTGTGAATCCAGCTCTGGTGGAGAGATATAAAACATATTAGGGTAGTATTTCCCAACCTGGGATACAAAACTACAACTCCCAGCAAACCCAGCCAGCCTTTGGCTCTGCAGGCATACTGAAACACTCTGCAGCCTGACACTGAGCGCTCATACAGCTATATAAACCCCAGCCAAATACCACAAAATAAACCAAAAACGACGCTCCCCGCAGGTGTCACGCATTTTATTGTGCCTTCTGTATCCGCCCTCGTAGTGTCACAGCTGGTAAAGCTGGGTGGTGCCAGGAGGCATTCTTTGATGTAAATCTCTATACGCTCTGTGCAGTCTCACGGACGTCAATTATACATAGACAGTAATTAAAACATCGCTGAAACATTGTACCAACACCGCAGCATTAAAAGGTACTCCGGTGGAAAACCTTTTTTTTTTTTTTTTAGCAACTGGTGCCAGAAAGTTAAACAGATTTGTAAATTTCTTCTATTTAAAAATCTTAATCCTTCCAGTACTTATTAGCTGCTGAATACTACAGAGGAAATTCTTTTCTTTTTGGAACACAGAGCTCGCTGCTGACATCATGACCACAGTGCTCTCTGCTGACATCTCTGTCCATTTTAAGAACTGTCCAGAGTAGGGGAAAATCCCCATAGCAATCATATGCTGCTCTGGACAGTTCCTAAAATGGACAGAGATGTCAGCAGAGAGCTCTGTGTTCCAAAAAGAAAAGAATTTCATCTGTAGTATTCAGCAGCTAATAAGTACTGGAAGGATTAAGATTTTTAAATAGAAGAAATTTACAAAATCTGTTTAACTTTCTGGCACCAGTTGATTTAAAAAAAATATATAAATTAATAAATAAAGTTTTCCACCGGAGTACCCCTTCAAACAATACAAATATGGAGAGAACGGACCTACTGTAGTGATAGCATCGAACCACACGGCTTAACTTCCTTCCAGCAGTGCAATGTTTCCCCATCCAGGGTGCCTCCAGCTGTTGCAAAACTACAACTCCCAGCATGAGTTGTAGTTTTGCAACAGCTGGAGGCACCCTGGTTGAGGAAACACTGCTCTAGTAAAATAGTACGGGCATTGTTTCGAACCGGTCTTCTTTAGCTGTTACAAAACGAGACCGATAGCTGACATTGCATGCTGGGATTTGTAGTTTTGCCAGAGCTAAAGTGCCACAAGTTTAAAGGGGTACTCCGGTGGAAAACAATTTTTTTTTTTTACTCAACTGGTGCCAGAAAATTAAACAGATTTGTAAATTACTTCTATTAAAACATCTTTACCCTTCCAGTACTTTTTAGCAGCTGTATGCTACAGAGGAAATTCTATTCTTTTTGAATTTCTTTTTTGTCTTGTCCACAGTGCTCTGTGCTGACACCTCTGTCCGTATCAGGAACTGTCCAGAGCAGCGTAGGTTTGCAATGGGGGTTTTCATCTGCTCTGGACAGTTTCTGACACGGACAGAGGTGTCAGCAGAGAGCACTGTGGACAAGACAAAAAATAAATTCAAAAAGAATAGAATTTCCTCTGTAGCATACAGCTGCTAAAAAGTACTGGAAGGGTAAAGATGTTTTAACTTTCTGGCACCAGTTGATTTAAAAAAAAAAAAAATAGTTTTCCACCGGAGTACCCCTTTTAGGCAACTAGTTTAAAGAAGCACTATGTATTTATATATTTTTTCCCACATCATGCACACTTGCCATCACTAGTCCTACCGCACCATCTGTTTCATTCCAGCACAGCTGCATCTATAGGGTTTATTACTGTAACTGGGTCATGTAATCACCAGTCTGACTCACAGAAAATCAGTGTTTAATGTATCAGATGAAGTGGTGAATTCTGGGTTAGCTGACTTCCTGTAAACTATGGGATGAAATCATCACCTATCTGATCCCTTGTGACTACTCAGACCCTTCCAGCTCTATCTGTATACTGCTATGGCTGCTGCTCTATCTATGGGATCAGGATATATAGTAGTTATACACCTTCCCTCCCAGCTCTATCTGTATACTGCTGCTGCTCTCTCTTTGGATGAGGATATTAGTTATACACCTCCCCTCCAGCTCTATCTGTATACTGCTACTATCTCTAAGGGATCATGATATACAGTAGTTGTTGACCTCCTTTGAAGCGGTGATCATGTATTATTTTTTAATTTTTTTTAGTATTTGCCTTCAATAAGGCCGGGCTCACACCACGTTTTTGCAATACAGTTCCCGTATCAGGTTTTAGATTAAAAAAAAAAAAAAATGGATTCCTCAAAACCGGACTAAACTGTATCAAAACGTGTGTACAAATTTTAATCCGTATACGGTTTGAACAATGATGTCCGGTTGCATCTGTTTTTTTTAAGAAAAAAAAATGTATACGTTTTTATCTTTTCATTCCATTATGAATAAAGTTTCACTTGTTTGATTGAAATTCCAAGAAAAAAAAAAAAACTGTGCAAAGTAAAAAAAACCTTATGGTGAAAACCGGATGGAACCGTAGGCACATACCGTTCTGTACGGTTCACATTGACTCCCATGTTAAAAAAATAAATAAACACATGCGGTTTAATAAGGCTTTTCACCCGGACCAAAAACTATGGTAGGCTGCGGTTTTGGGTACGGGAAAAAAAACTGACACAACCTGATGCATCTTTTGGCAGACGGTTTTCAATGGAGAGTCAATGCATACGGTTTTCAATACGGTTCCGTACGGTTTTCACATAGATAACATATACGGGAACTGTATTGCAAAAACGTGGTGTGAACCTGGCCTAAGAAAAAGCATCAAAACTGCATGTAGTGTAAACTGACTTCAACTTACTTATGATCCACCTGGCTGAACCCCAGCAACATTATCAGACAACCAGGTGCAGTGATCAGACTCCACACCCTCTCTCTGCAAAGCCAAAAAGGATTCATATGAAAATTAAGGCAGCATTTGAAAATCATTACAGTGATCATATTGAAATCAGTATGGCTGCAAATTTCTGCATCAGCTAAAACAGGTAAGCACAAGGTAAGCACAAGAACCTCTATATTCTTCAATAACAGTCTATGCTGCACTATATAAGCACAATATATTAAAATTCTTGGGAGTGCTTCTTCAAGTAATCCTAAACTATACAATTTACTTCAATAAGAAGCAAGGCATGTGTGTCCTGCGTCAAGTGAACAGGTCTTTAAGCATTAACCCCTTTATCTCCCTTTCTTTTTCGGAGGGGGGCGATATACAGAGGTCTGATGCTCCTTCCGGTCAAATTCATCATGTCCTTCCCTAAAACAGAAAGAGAACAATCTATCACATAGGTGCAGGCAGCAGGACGACCATAAGCAAAGGCTAAAAGGTTTATTAAGAGATTACAACTTATCTATCCACAGGATAGATGAGCCAAGTGTCAAGAAGGCGGAGCCAAGCTGCTTAAGTGCCACATCCTGACACACCTACAAGCTCACCCTCACCTCTCAGACCTTGCTTGACTAGTGTACAGGGCTCTGAGTGTCAGTCAAGGAGGGGCTGGTATGTAAGGGCATGGGAGGAGGCGTGTCAGGCTGTGGCACCTAAGCAGCTTAGCTCCACCTTCTTGACACTTGACTGAGAAATAAAAAAAGACAATTTTATAAGTTTGGCCACCATTATCATCATTTCCAGAAAAGGTAGAGTTTGAGGGTTTTGCATTGGCATTTTTTATTTACATTTTTTTTATTAAGAATTCCGACAATTTCCGTTCTATTGTTTTCAATGGGTCCCATTCAGACAGTAGAATTACCACAGCGCAAATTCTGCATTCCACAAAAATATAGGACTAGTCTTCCCCCCTCCCCCTTATGCCAACTTTTCGGAGCAGATCTATGGCATTGTCTGTGGGATGGCGTTAGGGATTTATTATTGTCAATCTGGGGCTGCTCTGTACCACTCTCTCCACAACCGTATGTGTTTCATTCTGTACGAGAATCAGATCCCCCCGATCGTGGAAAGCTGTCTAAAGGGATTCATTTGTTATTACTGGTTGTGAAACAATGATTACTACGGCGCTGGCTGGTATCATCGGTTCCAAATAGAGATGAGCGAACTTACAGTAAATTCGATTCGTCACAAACTTCTCGGCTCGGCAGTTGAGGACTTATCCTGCATAAATTAGTTCAGCTTTCAGGTGCTCCGGTGGGCTGGAAAAGGTGGATACAGTCCTAGGAGACTCTTTCCTAGCTCTGTATCCACCTTTTCCAGCCCACCGGAGCACCTGAAGGCTGAACTAATTTACGCATTATAAGCCATCAACTGCCGAGCCGAGAAGTTCGTGACGAATCGAATTTACTGTAAGTTCGCTCATCTCTAAATAAAAAAAAAAAAAAAAAAAATTATATTATATATATATATATATATATATATATATATATATATATATATATATATATATATATATATATATATATATATGACTAGTCTTATAATTTTGTGGATTTCTGGGGCAGGAATCTCATTGAAGTAAATGGGGCACGAATTTCGGTGGAATGGGGGGGGGGGGGGCGTGACGTCATTAGGGGGGGGGGCGTGGCTATGACGTCACGAGTTCCCGGTGCCGAGAAATCCACTGCCAAACACAGCTGGTGGTGTTATAAATCTATCAGGCACTGGCCCGGACCATCCAAGTATAAGTCAGTCCTGATCGCGGACCATTCCAGGACACGGGATATGGAGACAGTACCTGAAGCATCTCTTGCAGTACAGATCATCATCGCAGTCGTGACACCGTATGGCGGCGTCCTCATTGCAGATACAGCACCAGGGCAGCTCCTCCTCATCACTGTCCGGCTCCTTCACTGGCTGGATCTGGGCTGCCGGCTTATAAAGCAAGATTAGGATATATTATTAACCAGAAAATCCTTGGATCTTAATTATTATGACAATTTCCTTTAATTAGATCAGCGTTTCCCAACCAGGGTGCCTCCAGCTGTTGCAATTACTCTCTCTTATATATCTATATCTATCAAGATGAAATAAAGTTATTAACGAGCCCAAAGTGGTAACAATAAATACTTAAATAATACTTCATTGCATGGGCTCTGAATGACGAGAAGGGTCTAAGCCGCTGCCAGATACCTCTGGTAGCGGTTAATTTCAAGGACAGAGGATGAAATACAATGTGTAAGACCCTTCTTTCTGCCCCTAATTTCTAAGGGCTCATTCACACTACTGAATCTCCGTTTTGAGATATTCTGGGCGGAGATTGCATCTGTGCCGCACGCGGGGAAAACAAGACAGCGCTAGGACCTCTTGGAAATGCGCCATCTCCATAGACGGCAATGAATTTGTAGTGAAATTTCGTAGTGTGAACGGTGCAGCAAAATCCCATTGAAAGCGATGGGAGGCTGCTGCACTGGAGATCTGCTTGGAAAATACATAATGTGAATGGGCCCTAACACCGCCAAAAGCTGTCTAGGCATGCTGAGAGTTGTAGTTTTGCAACAGCTGGAGGCACCCTAGTTGGAAAACACTGCTCTAGTATGCTTTATATCATCTTACCCCCAGAGCTGGATTCACAGCTTACACTGCTCAGTACTGCTCTATAATGTCTTCCACGCTGCTGCAGTTACTGAGGGTTTAATACACGCTGGGAGTTGTGGAAAAAAAAAAAATCTGAAAAAAGAATGCCCCCTAAAAATAAATAAATTGTGCCTTTCTTTTGCAGATTTTAAGACAACTTCCAAAATCTGCAACAAATCCGAGACATCTGAATGTGAAATGTTCCGGAATTGCTTTGTCCGCTTCCATAACTGACTTCCATGGAACACAGCCTTTTGCAATTACTTTTTTTTTTATTTTTTTTCTTATATCAATATCTGATCCCAAATAATACGATATTTTTCACCTACCCTTTGCGCTGGCGGTATATTTCCCGGCTTCACCTCTTTAGGGAGCGTTCTCTTTGGATCGGAGAGATCATTGTAACCGCTGGCTTTGTCTAGGAACGCTTCTTCAGAGAGCTGCAAAAAGGGAACAAAGTCACAGGACGGGGTTAATAGATAATGTAGCGATCGCTAAAAACAAGGCGTAAAAACAACGCGATTACAGAGCAAAATTTTGCAAGTGTTATCTTCCAGTTTCTACAAGAGATAACTCAGTGCTTCCTAACCAGCCTGTCTGCAGCTGTTGCAAAACTACAACTCCCAGCATGCCCGGACAGCCAACAGCAGTGTTTCTTAACTAGAGGGCCTCCAGCTGTTGCAAAACTACAACTCCCAGCATGCCCGGACAGCCAACAGCAGTGTTTCCTAACTAGAGGGCCTCCAGCTGTTGCAAAACTACAACTCCCAGCATGCCCGGACAGCCAACAGCAGTGTTTCTTAACTAGAGGGCCTCCAGCTGTTGCAAAACTACAACTCCCAGCATGCCCGGACAGCCAACAGCAGTGTTTCTTAACTAGAGGGCCTCCAGCTGTTGCAAAACTACAACTCCCAGCACGCCCGGACAGCCAACGGCTGTCCGGGCATGCTGGGAGTTGTAGTTTTGCAACAGCTGGAGGCACCCTGGTTGGGAAATACTTAGGTAACCTATATATATATCCCCATAAATTGTAAGCATTATTCTTGCAGTCTGACCTGCTTAAGAATCCTCTGGATGGCTTCTCCCTCTGTTTCTTCATCACTGTCAGGCGGCTCCATGTTGTTCATAGTCACTGGAAGTACATTAAAGAAAATACATATTATCCAACTATCAAAAAAAAGAAAAAAAAATTATATAAATATATATAAAAAAATAAAATAATAATAATTATATATTTCACTTTATATACTTCATAAAATATTATATATGAATGTTATATTTCACTGCTTTCATACATACACACATTATGACACACATAGGGGGAGATCAAAACTCTGTACCCCCAACAATTACCGCTTGTTTGTACTTTGTAGATTTTTATTAAAGTTTTTCATAAACAGTTTAAAAAAAACAAGAAAAAAAAAAAAACAAGGCCTCTGCAAAATGAAAGCAGCGATCTGATTGGTTGCTATTAGCAACTGGGCAACTCTGCCTCTCCACAGGTTTTGATAAATCTCCCCCATACACACATAATATAAATAAATATATATATATATATATATATATATATATATATATATATATATATATATATATATATATATATATATATATATATATATATATATATATATATATATATATATATATATATATATATTTCCTATATGGGGGAGATTTATCAAAACCTGTCCAGAGGAAAAGTTGCCCAGTTGCCCATAGCAACCAATCAGATCGCTGCTTTCATTTTGCAGGGGCCTTGTCAAAAATGAAAGAAGCGATCTGATTGGTTGCTATGGGCAACTTTTCCTCTGGACAGGTTTTGATTAATGTTCCCAATTGTGTTAATATAGTGCGTGTATGAAAGTAGTGAAACATTTATATATAATGTATATAAGTTACGAAATATATTATGGATTACCGTATATACTCGAGTATAAGCCGAGTTTTTCAGCCACGTGCTAAAAAACGCCCCCCTCGGCTTATACTGGAGTGAACTCTCCGCCTGTCAATCCCTTCATCAGTGGTCTTCAACCTGCGGACCTCCAGATGTTGCAAAACTACAACTCCCAGCATGCCCGGATCAGCAATCAGCTGTCCGGGCATGCTGGGAGTTGTAGTTTTGCAACATCTGGAGGTCCGCAGGTTGAAGACCACTGATGAAGGGATTGACCGGCAGTGATGATGAAGGGGGGATGATTACATGGGGGTCTGGATGATTACATGGGGGGGGGGGGGGATGATGTATTTCCCACCCTAGGCTTATAGTCGAGTCAATAACTTTTTTTTTTTTTCCCCTCCCTGGGTTTTTGGGGTAAAATTAGGGGCCTCGGCTTATACGGGTATAATATATATATATATATATATAATTTTTTTAAACTTTTATACTAATATATATATATATATATATATTATATATATATATATATATATATATATATATATATATATATATATTTTATAATGTATAAGTACTGAAATATGGTTACATTTTTAATATATATTGAAATAATTCATAATATTTCACTACTTTTATACATTAGAAAACACATATATTATTATATTCTGACACTATATAGCAACAATGACCAATATGATTCCAAACTTCAGCAACACCAAGGGGATCCTGTCCACAGCAGGTGCCAATACGAGGACATGCGCCATCACCATTAGAAGAAACCCAGTCCTCACGGAATTCCGCAACAAGATGACTGAACACGTCCATTATTTCGGGGGGAGAGCGTAATTTGAATTTCGGCAAATTCTGCAGCGTTTCCGCTCAAGAATTCTGTAGTGCGACTGCAGCGTTATACTCTGAAGCGCCACGTCCCTCAGTATGACGGCTCCATTACCGAATACTAACGGGATATTTTATCAAACCATAATAAACGCAAATTCCTCATATTCATATTCGCCGCTAAAAGGACTCTACTCCGGTAATATATCTCCCTATAAAGATCACGTCACCTCCATTTTGGAGACGCGGCTGCAGCTTCTCGCCCGTCACATATAATAAAACTCATTCTGAGCAAAGAAACGGGAACTTGAGACCCAGCGTGAAACCCGAGACTCCCCGATCCCGTGGGCTCCGCAGACCGGCTGTCACTGTAATCGGAGATCTACCTGAGCGACCAGAGGAGGGAGAAACCATGGCGGATACATTTACTACAGAAGAAACAACACATGGATCGCTATAGAAAACAAATACAATTTATTCAGGAAGTTTTCACTTTTTTTTAATTTAGTTATGTTAATTATTTATTTATATATAAATTATATAAATAATTATCCCCTTAAAGGGGTACTCCGCTGCTCAGCGTTTGGAACAAACTGTACCAAATGTTGGAGTCGGGAGCTTGTGACGTCATAGCCCCGCCCCCTCATGATGTCACGCCCTGCCCCCTCAATGCAAGCTCAGACACAGCCCTGCCTATATAAGGTCTCACAGCTGACAATGTATATCAGAGCAAACACCATGAGGGGGAAAGAACTGCCTTTAGAGCTCAGACACAGCCCTGTCTATATAAGGTCTCACAGCTGACAATGTATATCAGAGCAAACACCATGAGAGGGAAAGAACTGCCTGTAGAGATCAGACACAGCCCTGTCTATATAAGGTCTCACAGCTGACAATGTATATCAGAGCAAACACCATGAGGGGGAAAGAACTGCTTGTAGAGCTCAGACACAGCCCTGTCTATGTAAGGTCTCACACAATGTATATCTGAGCAAAAACCGAGCCATGAGGTGGAAATAACTGCCTGTAGAGCTCAGAGACAGGATTGCGTGGTATGCATGATGACTGCAAAATCCATGCATTCTGGGTAATAAATTATTTTGTTCTACTTACCTACTTGTGGATGTCTATTCAGCGCCTATTTGATCTATTTCCTTGGAGGAAAAGTATGTGCGTTGCTAAGTTTTAGTACAGGAAGGCTGCAGAGACGACCACCTTTTTACTATATACTTTGTCCATTATGTATTGGTTATCAGTGTTTCCCAACCAGGGTGTCTCCAGCTGTTGCAAAACTACAACTCCCAGCATGCCCGGACAGCCAAAGGCTGTCCGGGCATGCTGGGAGTTGTAGTTTTGCAACATCTTGAGGCACCCTGGTTGGGAAACATTGGGTTATGTGGACCCACACTCGTGTAGCATAACATCGCGCTGCTGCTCCAACAACACCAGAGGACAGCAATAGCGGAGTACAACAACATCACTAGAGGGAAGTGTCCAAAAGAAGAGACCACGGCTCATAGGAGATCAGTGGGGAAAACCAGGCAACTATGGACGATGATCCATATGGCTGCGCCAAAATGTATGAGCTTCTGTATTCCTGAGTGCAAGATATATAGCTTATCATTGGGTTATATTGGAAACAATGATTGTACAATGCCAACTGGATAGATAGAATATATCTATATCTATATATATATATATATATTCTATATAATCTATATATCTATCTATCTATCTATATATCTCTCTCTATCTATATCTATCTATATATATCTATCTCTCTATCTATCTCTCTATCTATCTCTCTATATCTATATACACACATACATATATACACATACACACACACACACACACACACACACACACACACACACAGTAGTCCCTCAAGTTACAATATTAATTGGTTCCAGGGCGACCATTGTATGTTGAAACCATTGTATGTTGAGGCCATAACTCTATGGAAACCTGGTAATTGGTTCTGAAGCCACCAAAATGTCATCCAAAAAAATAGGAAAAAGTGAGGATTAAAGAAAAATAAGTAGATAACTAATATAGATAAAGCAAATCCTTACATATAAAAGATCTGCTGGGAGCTGTAATCATTGTCTATGTCAGTGTTTCCCAACCAGGGTGCCTCCAGTTGTTGCAAAACTACAACTCCCAGCATGCCCGGACAGCCTTCGGCTGTCCGGGCATGCTGGGAGTTGTAGTTTTGCAACAACTGGAGGCACCCTCTTTGGGAAACACTGGTCTATGTAGAGGAAAGAAGCTTCTTCAGGGTCATGTACAGTACACAGTGTCCTGAAGGAAAATGGAGCCGCCCTCACCTGATGCCCAAAGGAGCAGCTAACCCTGGCAGAGATAAAGAGTACAGAACATGTAACACCTCCCTGTACTGTAGGGGGCGCTACCAGACACCAGTCAGTGCCTGCACTTTAGGAATACAGGGGTTTTACCAGTGAAATGTCCATTCTGATTGGTCGGTTCTTCCAGCCATTGACACGTTTCGCAGATTCCATAGCATTGTATGTTGAGTCTGGTTTCAAGTTACAATGGTCCAGAAAAGACCATTGTATGTTGAAACTATTGTATGTTGAGGCCATTGTAAGTTGAGGGATCACTGTATATGTGTGTGTGTGTGTGACTGAGCTCTACCCAGTATACAGAGTACAGGTGTCAATTCTAATTATTATTATTTTTTTAAATATTTTTATCAGTATGTAGATTTGTCATGCTTTTACGGTAGAGATCCCATATCAGACAGTGGTGGTACTCTGTAGATACCTGTATCCGGATCCCTCCCCTGTAACACAGCCAGCCTCTTCGCTATCTCCAGCGTTTTCTCTTGCCTCGTATTCTCGTCTTGTAGTTCTGCTGCCGCTTCGCTCAGGATTTTATCTTTTTCCTTCTCCAGCTGTGCGGCATCTAGTTCAGGATAAGGGGCGCTCCAGCCATCCGCAGCGTCAGCTGTACTAAGGTCAGTAACCGGCTGAGAAGGGAAATCTGGAAATGACGTACAATACGGGTGATTAAATATTTAGCTGATAATAATAATAATAATAATAATAATAATAATAATAATAATAATAATAATAATAATAATAATAATAATAATAATAATAATAATAATAATAATAATAATAATAATAATAATAATAATAATAATAATAATAATAATAATAATAATAATAATAATAATAATAATAATATTATTATTATTATTATTATTAATAATAATATATGCAAAAAAAAATAAAATAAAAAAATAAAAAAAAGAGGATTGCAGCGCGGAAAATGCAGTGAAAAAAACAGGTGGCAGCTTTATTCCATAGTAAAATACAGATGAGAGAGCGAGAAATCCTAAAGATAGGGGATAAGTTTCAGATCGCGCGGGGGGGGGGGGGGCCCAACCGCTGGGGCCCCTCGTGATCTCCTGTACGGGGCACTGACAGCCCGCTGGAAGGGGGCGTGTTGACCACCGCACGAAGCGGCGGCTGACACGCCCCCTCAATACAACTCTAAGGCAGAGCCGGAGCGCTGCCTTCGGCAATCTCCGGCCCTGCCATAGAGTTGTATTTAGGGGGCGCATCAGCCGCAGCTTAGTGCAGTGGTCAACACCCGCTATCTGGCCGCAGAGCCGGGGCCCCGTATAGAGAGATCGCGGGGGGGCCCCAGCGGTTGGACCCCCCCCCCACGATCTGAAACTTTTCACCACTGGACTACTCCTTTAAAGCGTTATTGTCATTAGAAACAACTTTTTTCCCCATTTAATGCTTCCTTAAAAACGAAGCATTTTCCTAATAATGCTCCAATAAAAAATTTGATTGTTAAAGATGTGTTTTCAATTTTGAAACGAATTCAGAAAATGCAGCCTTTTGTCCAAAAATATAAATAAATATTATCTATCTATCTATCT
Organism: Hyla sarda; assembly: GCF_029499605.1. Lineage (NCBI taxonomy): Eukaryota > Metazoa > Chordata > Amphibia > Anura > Hylidae > Hyla > Hyla sarda. The sequence continues at coordinate 102,161,728 of NC_079199.1, forward strand.
GAGGGGAGGGGGAGGGAGGTGTTGTTATCTCCATGCTGGGCCTCAGAGCACAGACAAGATCCAGACAGCCTGCAGTCCTTAAGACGAGAAGCATTCACATGCACAGTCACAAGCAATAAAAGGTGCTTTATTATTTATATGCAAAATGGTTTCTCTTTGGTCATTTTATGAACTTATGTCTTGTGTATGTGAACCATATAGGTATCACATGACTGCTTTAGGGTTATAAAAAGCATGCACTTTGGTTACAAAACTGTGAAAATGTAAAAACATTAATTTTTTGGCACAAAATTATTTTTTTTTTCCCCCTCTCCTTGCACCATATAGTTTCACATGGCTGCATTAGAGTTATATAGAATATGCATGGCTGCATTAGAGTAATATAGAGCATGCATTCAGGCAATGTTAAAAATGTTTGTGCAGACCTCATGACAGGGGAGAGGGGAGGAGAGGAGCTCATCATGCTCCAGGGGAGACACCCCCAGCCTCTGAGAGGAATTCAGAAGACTGATCACAGATATACATAGATCAATTGGTATTTTAGATATTCATACATGCATAGTTTTATGCATACAGGTCTTAGGGCACATTACATCACTGATTAAAAAAAAAAAAAAAAAAAAGGGTTCTTACTAATGACAGTAACTCTTTAAACCCCGATCAGTTTCTTAGACTCCATAACTGGAGCTAAAGCTGGTGTCCAGGGAATGTGATGAGCTGCTTTGCATATTCCCTTTCCCAGAAAGCCGATGGAGGCCTAATGGATTTTCCTGAATCTCCACACACCAGAAGTGGTGCCTCTCCCCAAGAGGAATAGGTGTTTCTTTTTAATACCTTGAGGGGAATCAGGATGACACTGTTGGTCTATGGCCACCTCCTCCTTCAGCTGGGATAGCAGGTCATTGACTTTTTGTGTCTGACTTCTGGTATCGGGGGGTTGATGTTGCTGCAAAGAAAGAAAAAAAAATCCATAAAAAAAAAATTAAAAATAGTAGTAAAGAGAGTGCAAAACTTAAAGTGGTACTCCGGCGCTAAGACATCTTATCCCCTATCCAAAGGATAGGGGATAAGATGCCTGATTGCGGGGGTCCCGCCGCTGGGGACCCCCCGTGATCTTCCACGCCGCACCCCGTTAGAATCAGTCCCCTGAGCGTGTTCGCTCCGGGTCCGATTACTGGCGATCACGGGGATAGAGCATAGTGACGTCACGGCCCCGCCCCCGTGTGACGTCATGCTCCGCCCCCTCAATGCAAGCCTATGGGAGGGGGTGCGGCAGCTGTCACGCCCCTCCAATAGACTTGCATTGTGGGGGCGGAGCGTGACGTCACACGGGGCGGAGCCGTGATATCACTATGCTCCGCCCTCGTGGTCGAGATGGACTCAGCATGAGGACCTGCAGCGGTTCCGGAAGCCTCTAAAGGTGGATGCTGCATGGTAGATCTCAGGGGTCCCCAGCAGCGGGACCACAGCGATCTGGCATCCTATCCCCTAGGGAATAAGGGATAGGGAATAAGATGTCTAGGGGCAGAGTACCCCCTTTAAAGGGGTACTCCGCTGCTCAGCGTTTGGAACAAACTGTTCCAAACGCTGGAGCTGGGAGCTCGTGACGTAATAGCCCCACCTCCTCATGACATCATAGCCCCGCCCCTCGATGCAAGTCTATGGGAGGGGGCGTGACGGCCGTCACGCCCCCTCCCATAGACTTGCATTGAGGGGGCGGGGCTATGAAGTCACAAGCTCCCGGAGCCGGCTTCAGCGTTCGGAACAGTTTGTTCCAAACGCTGAGCAGCGGAGAACCCCTTTAAATTTCCATTAAAGTTTTATATACATTTTTGTATAAATGCAGCACACCAAACAAGTATATCCGTGCGAGGGCGATTTATTCCATAGTGTATAGAAGAAATACAACGTTTCAGCAGTCTTGTTTACAAGACTTGAAAATGGTAGCGAGAGGTTACTGAAACATTGTATTTCTTCTATACACTATGGAATAAATCGCCCTCGCACGGATATACTTGTTTGGCGTGCTGCATTTATCCAACAAATATTGCTTTCTTGATTTTTTTTCATTGGGATATGTAAATTTGAATAAATGTTCATTGTTCTTTAATATTGTCAGTTTCGGTACATGTGACCCATTGTGTGAGATACATAATATACCGTATTTTTCGCCGTATAAGACGCACTTTTTCTTCCCTGGGGGGGGGGAAGTTGGTGCGTCTTATACGGCGAAAACACACACCTATCGCGGCGGTCCCTGCGGCCATCAACGGCCGGGACCCGCGGCTAATACAGGACATCACCGATCGCGGTGATGCCCTGTATTAACCCTTCAGACGCGGCGATCAAAGCTGACCGCCGCGTCTGAAGCGAAAGTGACACTAACCCGGCTGCTCAGTTGGGCTGTTAGGGACCGCCGCGGCGTCCCGAACAGCTTACAGGACACCGGAAGGGACCTTACCTGCCTCCTCGGTGTCTGCTCCGTGCCGGGATCCCCTGCACGGTCGGCACTCTCCTTCGACGTCGCCGCGCACACCGTCCCGTCATCCAATAGGAGCGGCGTGCGTAGCGACGTGATGACGGTGACAGAGAGCGTGGATCTGGGGAAGAAGACGTCCGGAGCGGCGGGGACACCCCTGGGACGCAGCGACAGAGCGACATCCAGGGCAGCAGTGACGGGTCCAGAGCGGCGGGGACAGGTGAGTATAACCTCCTATACCAGTGGTCTTCAACCTGCGGACCTCCAGATGTTGCAAAACTACAACTTCCAGCATGCCCGGACAGCCAACGGCTGTCCGGGCATGCTGGGAGTTGTAGTTTTTGCAACATCTGGAGGTCCGCAGGTTGAAGATCACTGTTGGGTTCAGAATCTTTTTTTTCTAGATTTTGCACCTTTAAAATTGGGTGCGTCTTATATGCCGCTGCGTCCTATAGGGCGCAAAATACGGTATGCTGTGACATTAAACATAAAGATAACCTGATGGTCAAAAGAAAAACATTTATACCGGCTTGGTGGCTCTAGATGGCGGAGGCCTCCCCTGTAACGCAGCCAGCCGATCCTCCATTTCTTGTAAGGACGGGGCAGGCGCTTGTGTGTCCTTAAGTAAAGCCTCTATCCTGGACTCGATTTCAGCCGTGGAGGGGATTGCAGCTTCTGTAAAAGAAATATATTTATCATTAGATCTGCAATTTCTGCTGGACATCACGTGAACGGACTGAACTTTTTATTTTTGACGCCTCTACGCCCTCCTGATGAAGCCTCAGCGAAACGTGCGCCGGTGTTTGTAGGTGCATGGTGATAGACTGCAGACACGGCAGGCATTGTTGTTCTCATATCTTTTTGATTTACGTCTCATTATGTAGGCCATTTTTGCCCATTCGGCTAGGTTAACACTGCGGAATTTCTGCCGGAGATCGAGCCGGCGGCACTAGGACCGCGCGGACTACATTGCCGTCCCCATAGATGGCAATGCATTTCTGAGCAGATCTCCTTAAAGATCCACTTAGAAATGCATTGCAGTCTATGGGGCAGCAGTGTAGTCCGCGCGGTCCTAGCGCCGCCGGCTCAATCTCTGGCAGAAATTCCGTAGTGTGAACCTATCCTTATTGCGTGTCCCACTTTGCCCAAATATTCTTCTGGTTCTCTTTGACATTGCTGTGGCTTTCATGACATTTTTTCCGGTATCTTTTACCTACCTGTTCTCTACTAGAGTTGAGCGAACTTACAGTAAATTGGCTCGTAGCGAACCTCACAGCTCGGCGGTTGATTACTTTAGTCTGCGTAAATTAGTTCAGCTTTCCAAGGGCTCTGGTTGCCTGGAAAAGTCCGGGATGACAGTCTTAGGTCTCCTAGGTCTGTATCCACCTTTCCCAGGCAATCAGAGCCCTTGGAAAGCTGATTTAATTTATGCAGACTAAAGTAATCATGCCCCTCCTGTCACGCCATCCTTTCATAGACTTGCATTGAGGGGGCGGGGCGTGACGTCACGAGGGGGCAGGGCGGTGATGTCAGGAGTAGCGTTGAGTGAATTTACAGTAAATTGACTCGTTACAAACCTTGCAGCTCGGCTGTTGATTACTTTAGTCTGCGTAAATTAGTTCAGCTTTCCAAGGGCTCTGGTTTCCTGGAAAAGTCCGGGATGACAGTCTTAGGTCTCCTAGGTCTGTATACACCTTTTCCAGGCAACTGGAGCCCTTGGAAAGCTGAACTAATTTACACAGACTAAAGTAATCAACAGCCGAGCTGCAAGGTTTGTAACGAGTCAATTTACTGTAAATTCACTCAACGCTACTCCTGACATCACCGCCCTGCCCCCTCGTTATGTCACGCCCCGCCCCCTCAATGCAAGTCTATGAAAGGATGGCGTGACAGGAGGGGCATGATTACTTTAGTCTGCATAAATTAAATCAGCTTTCCAAGGGCTCTGATTGCCTGGGAAAGGTGGATACAGACCTAGGAGACCTAAGACTGTCATTCCGGACTTTTCCAGGCAACCAGAGCCCTTGGAAAGCTGAACTAATTTACGCAGACTAAAGTAATCAACAGCCGAGCTGCGAGGTTCACTACGAGCCAATTTACTGTAAGTTCATTGAACTCTATTCTCTACCATTGTTTGCACTTTTACTGTCTTCGCGTCTTCTGTACCTGTCACCTGAGTGCCTTGTGTTTATATTTGGGGAATTGATCGCGTAGATTAAGTTTATAACGTGGGTGGCAGCGCAGTTCCTAAAATGTGAGAGAACACCCCCCCCCCCCCCTTGAATTATGTAGTTTTCAATTTAATTTATTGCCTCTCGACAATTGATTTGAATTTGAAGTTGTATGTCTCCTTCCTGTCTTTTTCTTGTTTCCTGTATGCATATTGTAATACCAAAAAATATAATAATAATAAATAATAGTATTAATAAATAATAATATAGTATTCATAAATAATAAATCATAAATAATATAGTATTCATAAATAATAATATATTAATAGTAATAAACAATAATAATTATTATTATTATTATTATTAATACTATTATTTATTAATTAATACTATAATATTATTATCATTAGAGATGAGCTTAATTTACTTACAGTAAATTCGATTCGTCACGAACTTCTCGGCTCGGCAGTTGATGACTTTTCCTGCATAAATTATTTCAGCCTTCCGATGCTCCGGTGGCTGGAAAAGGTGGATACATTCCTAGGAAAGAGTCTCCTAGGACTGTATCCACCTTTTCCAGCCCACCGGAGCACCGGAAAGCTGAACTAATTTATGCAGGAAAAGTCCTCAACTGCCGAGCCGAGAAGTTCGTGACGAATCGAATTTACTGTAAGTTCGCTCATCTCTAATTATCATTTAATAATAATAAATCATCATCATAATAATAATAGTCCCAATAAATAAATAAAGTCCCATATATAGATTTATTTGCACCTACTCACTGGGTTTGGTTTCCTGTTTTAGTTTCTCCAGTCTTTCGGCTATAGCTCGATCTTCCGGCGCCAAACCCTGATACCCGGATTTGTTTCCAACCTGCGACGCCCCTTGACCTTGTTGCGTCTCTTTGCGCTGACTTTGCTTGGCTTCCAAGGCCGCCATTCTCCTGTAATAAAGTTTATTATTATTAGAAATATATAAAAGAGCGTCCCAAGGGTTAGTGCTGTGGGGCCTGTAAAATTTATATGGCAAAAAAAAAGTTTATCCCCTTCTCCATTTCTGTGCCTTTATGCAATTTTGTCTCTGAGCTCTACAGGCAGTTCTTTCTCCTCATGGCTTGTTTTTTTTTCCCCTTTGATATTCATTGTCAGCTGTGAGACCTTATATAATTGTTTCCCAACCACCATGACTACAGCTGTTGCAAAACTACAACCCCCACAGCATGCCCGGACAGCCTTTGGCTGTCCGGGCATGCTGGGGGTTGTAGTTTTGCAACAGCTGGGGGCACTCTGTTGGGAAACACTGGCCTATATTGACAGGGCTGTGTGTTTTGAAATCATGTCCAATCAGCTGAATTTTGTCCCCTTCTCCATATCTGAGCATCCACACAATTCTGCCTCTGTTCTCTACAGGCAGTTCTTTCCTCCTCATGGCTTTGAATTTTGCTCTGATATATATTATCAACTGTGATTTCCAACCAGGGTGCCTCCAGCTGTAGAAAAATTACAACTCCCAGCATGCCCGGACATGGGATGTGCAGAAAAAGGAGAGACGGTGGCATCACCGAAACAGATCAACACTGGAGGCCGCACAACACATACACGGGGTCCGACTTACTTCTTGTAATTCTCCGGTGGAGACCATTTAGACGTATCGTTTCTTGGCGCGTTGGCACTAATAAATTTTAAAAAAAAAACAGTAAGAGCCGTTATTCCAGGAGTAAATATCTTTTTTTTTTTTTTTTTTTTTTTTTAAATCACAGCTACACGCTGACCATTAAAGGGGTACTCTGCCCCTAGACATCTTACCCCCTATCCTGCTGATTTCCTTTAAGGCAGCGCTTCCCAATCAGGGTGCCTCCAGCTGTTGCAAAACTACAAATTCCAGCATGTAGTAAACCCTAGGAAGCTGCAGCAGCACGGAAGACATGATAGAGCAGTACTCAGCAGTGTAAGCTGTGAATCAAGCTCTGGGGGTGGGATACAAAACTTACTGGAGCAGAGTTTTCCCAACCAGGGTTCCTCCAGCTGTTGCAAAACTACAACTCCCAGCATGCCCGGACAGTAAAAAGGCTGTCTGGGCATGCTGGGAGTTGTAGTTTTTGCAACAGCTGGGGGCACCCTGGTTGGTAAACAGTGATCTGAAGGATAGGTCATTATTTATAAAAGCCCTGAATAACCCCCGGTCTCTTCCCAAGGACTCACTTGCTGATACTGTCATGACATTTCTTGCAGATCTTCTGCTTGGCGTTACCGTACGCAGGTAAAACCGCGGTGAAGGGCAGGCACCCCGCACAGAACGAGCGCCCGCAGGATTTACAGCCGCACTGCGGAGGAGAGAGAGAGAATAAAATACGTCTTGATCATCACATGGTTAAAAAAAAAAATAAAAAATAAAAAAAAAAAATTAATACAGTTTTTATATTCTTTACATGTCTTTCCTATGTGTCTAGCTTCTGTATTTAGCTCACAAATCCCTCTGATCTGTTGCTCACTCATTCTGACATCCACTGCTCAGAAAGGGGCATGTCTAAGACTGCCCTCACTCACCATGCATTCACTTCCTCCCCGAGTCTGCTGTGCTGTGTCTCTTCATCCAACCACTGCAGGCTGCTCTGTAACCCCCTCCTCTCTGTTTTCATGCTGCAGTCTGATAGGACAGGAGTGAGCACAGGACAGTATTCCATCATTTAGAAAGGTTTTTGAGCCTTTTTCCCCCCAATAAGGGAAATCTCTCAATAACGGACACTTTTTTATTCCCCTATAGGGAGATTACAGCTCTGAAGCCTGCAGAACTGTGAACGCAGCTGTAGCCTAGTTTCTAGTTGTCTAACACCCTCCCGCTGCTGCAAAACTACAACTCCTAGCATGCCCGGACAGCCAACGGCTGTCCGGGCATGCTGGGAGTTGTAGTTTTGCATCAACAACTGTGTGTGTATGCTGGGAATTGAAGCTTGGCAACAACGACTGTGCATGCTGGGAGTTGTAGTTTTGCAGTATAATACACCCCTATAGAGTCATGGCTGTGTGGGCATGCTGGGAATTGTAGTCTTGCAATACATTACACTTCTATACAGTCTTAGCTGTGTGTGCTTGCTGGGAGTTGTAGTCTTGCAATACAATACATCCCTATAGAGTCTTAGCTGTGTGGGCATGCTGGGAGTTGTAGTTTTACAATACAATACACCTCTACAGATTCATGGCTGTGTGGGCATGCTGGGAGTTGTAGTTTAGCAGTACAATACACCCCTATAGAGTCATGGCTGTGTGGGCATGCTGGGAGTTGTAGTTATGCAATACAATACACCCCTATAGAGTCATGGCTGTGTGGGCATGCTGGGAGTTGTAGTTTTGCAGTACAATACACCCCTATAGAGTCATGGCTGTGTGGGCATGCTGGGAGTTGTAGTTTTGCAGTACAATACACCTCTATGGAGTCATGGCTGTGTGGGCATGCTGGGAGTTGTAGTTTTGCAGTATAATACACCTCTATAGAGTCTTAGCTGTGAGTGCATGCTGGGAGTTGTAGTTTTGCAATACAATACACCCCTATGGAGTCATGGCTGACATTCGTACTCACCTCTTTCTTGAATAAAGAAAATTTGGAAGCACAACTGAAGCACCTCCCGTCCATAGCCGGCACAGACACCCATCAGCCCCGCACTATAACTCGCAATACTGACTGTTTCCCTCTCCCCTCCAGCCTCCACAACTATCAGGAAATGTTCTAGCCCCGCGGGACGCTGGGAAATGCAGTCCGCGCGCTGTTCACTCTCTATCAGCTACGCGCATCCTCGGACCACATTTCCCATAGTGCAATGCGCGGCGAGCGTCTCCGTGACCCTGTACGTCCTCCCCGCGTTGCCTCCTGGGAGTTATAGTTTCTTTCACTGACGCCGTGCGCACTCGCTCCTGCAGTTTGAGCCTTATAAGAACTACACATCCCAGCATGCCGCGTATACAGGAAGCGGACCGGAGCTCACAGCGGTGATTTCTTTTTTTCTAGCTCATGGGGTAATATTGTCGTTCAGTAGGATTTACCGGGATGGCTGCGGGGAAGATGGCGGCGTCCAAGGAGCTGATGGATATGGATCTGTACGGACTGCTCGGTGTGGAGGCGGGGGCCACGGAGAAAGAGGTGAGAAACGCAACGGACGTGTGAACAGTGGCCAATGAACCTGGTGCAGGGAGAGGAGCCGTTACCTATAGCAACCCCTCAGCCTACAGCTCCCCTGTACTGACACACGATTAACCCCTTCAGTACCAGCCTCATTTTTGCCCTTCTGGTTTTTCCTCTTCGCCTTCTTATAGCCAAAACGGTTAATTTCCCCCCTTCAGACCCATACGAGGCTTGTTGTCGATGGTTTTTACGCCACTGATCTTACTTAATAATGACATCACTGATATTACCATAAAATCTATGACGGAACAAAAAATATGTGGGGGCGCAATTGAAAAATAAAAAAAAAATGTAATTTTGTAAATTTTTGGGGCCTCTGTTTCAACACCGGGCACTTTGTGGTAAAAATGACATTCTATGTTTATTCTGTAGGTCCATACGATCACAAGGATACCCGATTTATATAGATTTTGCTTTATTTTACAAAAAAAATTCCCAAATTTTTTTACGAAAATTGATATCCATAAGATTGTCTCTTCTGACCCCTATAACTCGCTCTTATTTCTCCTTATATGGGGATGTATAAGGGTCATTTTATGCTCCGTGATCTGTAGTTTTCATCGGTATCATTTTTTTTGTTTTGATAGGAAAACATGTGGAGACGAGGGGACAGTAATGACTGTGACACGGGGAAAGATGAGGGGACACTAATGACTGTGACACAGGGAGAGATGAGGGGACACTAATGACTGTGACACGGGGAGAGATGAGGGGACAGTAATGACTGTGACACAGGGAGAGATGAGGAGGACACTAATGACTGTGACACAGGGAGAGATGAGGGGACACTAATGACTGTGACACAGGGAGAGATGAGGGGACACTAATGACTGTGACACGGGGAGAGGCGAGGGGACACTAATGACTGTGACACGGGGAGAGGCGAGGGGACACTAATGACTGTGACACAGGGAGAGATGAGGGGACACTAATGACTGTGACACAGGGAGAGATGAGGGGACACTAATGACTGACACGGGGAGAGATGAGGGGACAGTAATGACTGTGACACGGGGAGAGATGAGAGGACAGTAATGACTGTGACACAGGGAGAGATGAGGAGGACACTAATGACTGTGACACAGGGAGAGATGAGGGGACACTAATGACTGTGACACAGGGAGAGATGAGGGGACACTAATGACTGTGACACGGGGAGAGGCGAGGGGACACTAATGACTGTGACACAGGGAGAGATGAGGGGACACTAATGACTGTGACACAGGGAGAGATGAGGGGACACTAATGACTGACACGGGGAGAGATGAGGGGACAGTAATGACTGTGACACGGGGAGAGATGAGGGGGACACTAATGACTGTGACACAGGGAGAGACGAGGGGACACTAATGACTGTGACACAGGGAGAGATGAGGGGACACTAATGACTGACACGGGGAGAGATGAGGGGACAGTAATGACTGTGACACGGGGAGAGATGAGGGGGACACTAATGACTGTGACACAGGGAGAGACGAGGGGACACTAATGACTGTGACACAGGGAGAGACAAGGGGACACTAATGACTGTGACACAGGGAGAGACAAGGGGACACTAATGACTGTGACACAGGAATAGATGAGGGGACACTAATGACTGTGACACAGGGAGAGACGAGGGGACACTAATGACTGTGACACAGGGAGAGACGAGGGGACACTAATGACTGTGACACAGGGAGAGACGAGGGGACACTAATGACTGACACGGAGAGACGAGGGGACACTAATGACTGACACGGAGAGACGAGGGGACACTAATGACTGTGACACAGGGAGAGACGAGGGGACACTAATGACTGACACGGAGAGACGAGGGGACACTAATGACTGTGACACAGGGAGAGACGAGGGGACACTAATGACTGTGACACAGGAATAGATGAGGGGACACTAATGACTGTGACACAGGGAGAGATGAGGGGACACTAATGACTGTGACACAGGAATAGATGAGGGGACACTAATGACTGTGACAAAGGGAGAGATGAGGGGACAGTAATGACTGACACCGGGAGAGATGAGGGGACACTATTTACTGTGACACAGGGAGAGACGAGGGGACACTAATGACTGTGAGACAGGGAGAGATGAGGGGACACTAATGACTGTGACACAGGGAGAGATGAGAGGACACTAATGACTGTGAGACAGGGAGAGATGAGGGGACACTAATGACTGTGACACAGGGAGAGATGAGGGGACACTAATGACTGTGACACAGGGAGAGATGAGAGGACACTAATGACTGTGAGACAGGGAGAGATGAGGGGACACTAATGACTGTGACACAGGGAGAGATGAGAGGACACTAATGACTGTGAGACAGGGAGAGATGAGGGGACACTAATGACTGTGACACAGGGAGAGATGAGGGGACACTAATGACTGTGACACAGGGAGAGATGAGGGGACACTAATGACTGTGACACAGGGAGAGATGAGGGGACACTAATGACTGTGACACAGGGAGAGATGAGGGGACAGTAATGACTGTGACACGGGGAGAGATGAGGGGACACTAATGACTGTGACACAGGGAGAGATGAGAGGACACTAATGACTGTGAGACAGGGAGAGATGAGGGGACACTAATGACTGTGACACAGGGAGAGATGAGAGGACACTAATGACTGTGACACAGGGAGAGACGAGGGGACACTAATGACTGTGACACAAGGAGAGATGAGGGGACAGTAATGACTGATCAAAGACGACAGTGACCTGCAGCATTCTGGCTATTAACTTTTTTTTTTCTGGCTTCCATATCCAGGACCTATATCTCCAGCCCCTCCACCACCAGATCTTTCAGGGGGGTCTGATGATTTCTTGTTAATATTGTTTTGAGTGTTTTATTTTTTTAATTTAGGAAAGACATTAAAGGGGTATTCCAGGCCAAAACTTATTATATATAAACTGGCTCCGGAAAGTTAAACAGATTTGTAAATTACTTCTATTAAAAAATCTTAATCCTTCCAATAGTTATTAGCTTCTGAAGTTGAGTTGTTGTTTTCTGTCTAACTGCTCTTTGATGACTCATGTCCCGGGAGCTGTGCAGTTCCTATGGGGATATTTTCCCATCATGCACAGCTCCCGGGACGTGACATCATCATTGAGCAGTTAGACAGAAAACTTCAGAAGCTAATAACTATTGGAAGGATTAAGATTTTTCTAATAGAAGTAATTTACAAATTTGTTTAACTTTCCGGAGCCAGTTGAGAGATAGATAGATAGATAGATAGATAGATAGAGATAGTTTTGTCTGGAATACCCCTTTAATGATAAAAAGTAAATAATAAAGAAATAGAAAAAAAGAATACTGCAGTTCTCATTTTGACCACTAGATGGTAGCATATAACTGACATTTGAATTACTTATTTATTTCCCTATTAAAGTCAATAAGGAAAACCTGCAGTATATCCACAGTGGCCTCGTTATGTAAGTAATTACAGTGCAGTTATATCCAGTGACTACAGGGGGCGTCTGGTCAAAGTAATTCCCTTTCTTTTGCTGCTCAGCGTTTGGAACAAACTGTTCCGAATGCTGGAGCCGGCGCTGGGAGCTTGTGATGTCATAGCCCCGCCGCCTCATGCCGTCACGCCCCACCCCCTCAATGCAAGTCTATGGGAGGGGGGCGTGACAGCCGTCACGCCCCCTCCCATAGACTTGCATTGAGGGGGCGTGATGTCATGAGGGGGCGGGGCTATGCCGTCACGAGCTCCAGGGTTCAGAACAGTGTGTTCCAAACGCTGAGTACCCCTTTAACTATCTGTAATGCTTCTTTTGTAATCACTTTATGTTTTATGCAGATTCAAATATGTATCATTTCTTCCTACTTCTTTTTCTTCAGATTAAGAAGGCGTACAGACAGAAAGCGCTGACCTGTCACCCCGACAAAAACCCCGATAACCCCCGAGCAGGTGAGATCCCTATGGCTGCCATAATACAGACCCCTGAATGGTTGGAGGTGGAGACTGGGTCTGCTATGTATCTGCCGCAGACATTGCACCGTGCGCACCATGAGATCAAGGAGACTTTTTCAGCCAGAATCTGATCTGGATCAGTGGTCTTCAACCTGCGGACCTCCAGATGTTGCAAAACTACAACTCCCAGCATGCCCGGACAGCCAACGGCTGTCCGGGCATGCTGGGAGTTGTAGTTTTGCTACATCTGGAGGTCCGCAGGTTGAAGACCACTGGCCTAGATGCCACGGTTGCCACTAACTGCAGTATTTCACTGGGTAAGATTGTCTACAATCCTGACCTCTGCTGGTGGGTGTCAGCTATAGCACCTGCAGTGTGGGGAGCAGGCTCAGCTATATACATATACATGAATCATAGGCCATTGTTACCCCAGTGTTCTGGTCAATATTTGGAGTAGATCCAACCCAGCCAAGAACTATAATGTTCTGAGTCTTACTGACCAACATCGCTCCGTGTGAGTGTGGCCATTCTTAAAGGGGTACTCCGCCCCTAGACATCTTTTCCCCTATCCAAAGGATAGCGGATAAGATGTCAGATCGCCGCGGTCTCGCTGCTGGGGACCCCGGGGATCGCCGCTGTGGCACCCCACCATCATTACAGCACAGAGCGAGATCGCTCTGCACGTAATGACGGGCAATACGGGGGCCGGAGCATCATTACATCAAGGCTCCGCCCCCTCGTGACGTCACGGCCCGCCCCTGTCAATACAAGTCTGTGGGAGGGGGGCGTGGCAGTCGTCATGCCCCCTGCCATAGACTTGTATTGCCCGTCATTACGCACAGAGCGAACTCGCTCTGTGCAGTAATGATGGTGGGGTGCCACAGCGGCGATCCCCGGGGTCCCCAGCAGCGGGACCGCGGATAAGATGCCAGGGGCGGAGTACCCCTTTAAAGGGGTACTCTGGTGGAAAACAAATGGTTTTTAAATCAGCTGGTGCCAAAAAGTTAAACAGATTTGTAAATTACTTCTATTAAAAAAAATCTTAATCCTTCCAGTACTTATCAGCTGCTGTATGCTCCAGAGGAAGTTGTGTAGTTCTTTCCAGTCTGACTACAGTGCTCTCTGCTGACATCTCTGTACATGTCAGGAACTGTCCAGAGCAGGAGCAAATCCCCATAGCAAACCTATTCTGCTCTGGACAGTTCCTGAAATGGACAAAGATGTCAGCAGAGAGCACTGTGGTCCGACTGGAAAGAACTACACAACTTCCTCTGGAGCATACAGCAGCTGATAAGTACTGGAAGGATTAAGATTTTTTTTATAGAAATCATTTACAAATCTGTTTAACTTTCTGGGGCCAGTTGATTTGAAAAAAAAAACAAAATGTGTTTTATCACCGGAGTACCCCTTTAAACTTAATTGTGTGAGTAAATGTAGTTTCTACCTATTAATTCTCCTGTCTCCTTTGCTTTCTTCCGCAGCCGAGCTCTTTCATCAGTTGTCCCAGGCTCTAGAGGTTCTGACTGATGGAGCGGCCCGGGTAAGTGCATCCTATAATATGAGGGGCGCACAGGGGGCTTCTGCTTCTCCAAAGGAGATCCTTAGGCGAGGTTCAGACTACGGAATTTCCGCCTGCAATTTCAAAGCGAAAATTCCGCTTGCTAAAATGTATAGTTGTAGTGAATGGTTTTCCGTTCACAAATTCTCACTTCGGAATTTGTGAACGGAAAATCCGCTTGGAAATATCCGCCTGAAGAATGGCGTTGCTCTTTCTTCAGGCGGAAATCCTCGCGGAACACATTGCGGTCTATTGGAGACGGCAGTGTCCGTGCGGTCCTAGTGCCGACTGATTCAGTCAGCGCTGGACGCACTCGGAATCTCCGGGAGGAAATTTTCTGCCCGGAGATTCCGTAGTCTGAACCTATCCTTACTGTTGTCCCGATTAGGTCAAAGGAAAATCTGGTTACTGAGACTTTAACCCCATCCTGCCACACTAATTTTCAGCATAACTTATTATTTTTCGTCACAAATTTATTTTTACATTTTTTTTTTAATTTATTTTCTGACACTCATTTATTTATTTATTTATTCCGTCACTTATGTTTTTACATTTTTTTTTATATTAGATTTATTTTCTGTCACAAATTTATTTTGACTTTTTTAAAAAATTTTCTGTCACTACTTTATTTTTATTTTTTTAATTTTATTTATTTATTTTTTCCGTATCTCTTATGTTTACATTTTTTTATATTCTATTTTCTGTCCCTCATTTTTTTTATTTTATTTTTTTATTTTTTTCCCCATCATTTATTTTTCAATTTCTTTTTATATTTTCTGTCACTACTTTACTTTTATTTATTTTATTTTTTTCCGTCACTTATGTTTACATTTTTTTTATATTCTATTTTCTGTCACTCATTTATTTTTATTCTTTTCCATCCATAATTTTTTTTCCCTCGTCATTTATTTTTCAATTTCTTTTTATATTTTCTGTCACTTGTTTATTTTTACATTTTTTATTTTCTTTCACTACTTTGTATTTATTTATTTTATTTATTTATTTTTTCCGTCACTAATGTTTAAATTTTTTTTTTATATTCTATTTATTTTCTGTCACTGATTTATTTTTATTCTTTTCTGTCCCTCATTTTTAAATTTTTATTTTTTTCTCTGTCCTTTATTTTTCCATTTCTTTTATATTATATTTTCTGTCACTAATTTATTTTAAAATTTTCTTTTTTTCGTCACTTATTTATTTTTAAAAAAAATTTTATATTCTTTTTATTTTCTGACACTCGTTTACTTATTTTTTATTTAAAAAAAAAAACAATTCTGTCACTCTATTTTTAGTTCTCCTAGGATACTACAATTCGCTGCAATACGTTCTATTGGTTCTTCCGATGCCAAGTGCTTGGTCGCATCTAGTTGGCTGAATAGATGGGATCAGAGTTATCTCTGATCCCGGTGCTGATGGAAGATACCAGCTGTAGTTAGCAGCCTACACCCGCCGTGTATGTGTCAGATTAAGGTTTTGTACTTTTCACATCAGGACTCTTTTACAATAACACCTCTACTTTGTCTGCTTTGTTTTTCCTCAGGCGGCTTATGACAAACTCAGGAAAGCCAAAGAGGCCGCAGCGAAGAGAACGCAGAAGCTGGACGAGAAAAGGAAGAAGGTGAAACTTGGTGAGGAACTCCGCAGTTGTTCCTCTATTGTTGTGCCCCCACATAAGACTGTGTTCACACCTCCAGACTTCCAGTGTGTACGCTGATCCCATGTGTGCCCCACGATCTGACGTTTTTGCTCTAGTTTTTGATTTTATATCTGAATTATCTGCCATTAAAGGGGTACTCCGGTATCAGAAATGTGTATCTAAATAAAACAATCACCCCAAGATATATAACTTACTAATATAGTGTTCTCACACACTGTACTGGTTTTAGCATGTTTTCGCTTGATTTACCCCTGACAGGAAGTTGTGTAGTCCTCTCATTGTCAGTGTGGTGTTGTCTCAGCAGTGCCTCAACCCCTCCTTCTCACATGTCTCTGAGCTCTAGCCCTGCCCCCCTGATAGATGTCACAACTTCTGACCAGCCCCTAAAGCTGTATTATGCAAACTGTGTGCCTCCTGCTGTGGCAAAACTACAGCTCCCAGCATGCCCGGACAGCCAAAGGAAAATCTCTGATGTCATGACCACAGTGCTCTGTGCTGACCTCTGCTGTCCATTTTAGGAACTGTCCAGAGCAGGAGAAAATCCCCATAGCAAACATATGCTGCTCAGGACAGTTCTTAAAATGGACAGCAGAGGTCAGCAGAGAGCACTGTGGTCATGACATCAGAAAAATCTAAAAAGTAAAGCATTTCCTCTGTAGTATACAGCCCCTAAAAAGTACTGGAAGGATTAAGATTTTTAAAATAGAAGAAATTTACAAATCTGTTTACCTTTCTGGCACCAGTTGATTAAAAGGAAAAAAAAGTTTTCCATGGGAGTACTCCTTTAAGGCCCAAATGGGCTGAGTCCTTAAAGGGGTACTCCGCCCCTAGACATCTTTTCCCCTATCCAAAGGATAGGGGATAAGATGTCAGATCGCCGGGGTCCCGCTGCTGGGGACCCCGGGGATCGCTGCTGCAGCACCGCGCTATCATTACTGCGCAGAGCGAGATCGTTCTGCACGTAATGACGGAGCATCGTGACGTCATGGCTCCTCCCCTCGTGACGTCACGTCCCGCCCCCGTCAATACAAGTCTATGGCAAGGGGGCGTGGCGGTCGTCACGCCCCCTGCTATAGACTTGCATTAAGGGGACGGGCCGTGATGTCATGAGGGGCGGAGCCATGATGTCACGCTGCTCCGGCCCCTGTATTGCCCGTCATTACGCACAGAGCGAACTCGCTCTGCGCAGTAATGATGGCGCGGTGCTGCAACGGCGATCCCTGGGGTCCCCAGCAGCGGGACCCCGGCGATCTGACATCTTATCCCCTATCCTTTGGATAGGGGATAAGATGCCAGGGGCGGAGTACCCCTTTAAGGGGTTAAACTAGTCTGAAAAGTGGCCAAGAAATGTATTCTAGCTGCAGACACAACCCCACATGTACAAGTGCAACAGATGTCACACAGGTATTGTCTGGTATTGTCTGTGCAGGAAAGGAATTATGAAAAAAATGAACATTTTGTATTTTCCACTTAAGATCTTGAAGCCAGAGAGAAGGAGGCGCAGACCCGCGTCACCGAGGAGGAGGAGATTCATGTCGCGCGGACGTTGGAGCAGGAGGTGAAGCTTTTTAATTAATACTTCTATATGTTACTCACTAGGTCAGTGTTTCCCAATCAGGGTGCCCCCAGCTGCTGCAAAACTACAATTCCCAGCATGCCCGGACAGCCTTCGGCTGTCCGGGCATGCTGGGAGTTGTAGTTTGGCAACAACTGGAGGCACCCTGGTTTGGAAACACTACACTAGGTCATGCAAATGCTTTAAATGTCTTTTCTATGTGTCTAGCTTCTTTATTTGGCTCAAAAATCCCTCTGTTCTGCTGCACACTCATTCTGACATCCACTGCTCAGGAAGAGGAGGGCATGTCCGAGGCAAGCACTGAGCCCGCCCTCACTCACCATACATTCACTTCCTCCCTGAGTCTGCTGTGCTGGGTCTCTTTATCCCATCACCACAGGCTGCTCTGTAACCCCTTCCTCTCTGTTTTCATGCTGCAGTCTGATAGGACAGGAGTGAGCACAGAGGAGAGTCCCGCCCTCACTTCCTGGACTTTGTCCCTGCCTGTGCTTCAGCTGGGACAAAGATGATGGTATGGGGACCCCTAGTAATTATATATTTTATTTATATTTGTTTTTTATTTATATATATATATATATAAAAACTAGGATGAGTTGGCCAGCACTATTGATTCCAAACTATTATATGGACCTGGCTTCTGTTGATATATATATCAACATATATATATATCGATATATAGATATAGATATAGATACATATAGATATATATATATTAAATTCGATTCGTCACGAACTTCTCGGCTCGGCAGTTGATGACTTTTCCTGCATAAATTAGTTCAGCTTTCAGGTGCTCCCGTGGGCTGAAAAAGGTGGATACAGTCCTAGGAGACTCTTTCCTAGGACTGTATACACCTTTTCCAGCCCACCGGAGCACCTGAAAGCTGAACTAATTTATGCAGGAAAAGGCATCAACTGCCGAGCCGAGAAGTTGGTGACGAATCGAATTTACTGTAAGTTCGCTCATCTCTAATTATATTATATTTTATATATATATATATATATATATATATATATATATATATATATATATATATATATATATATTTTTTTTTTTTTTATAATATAAAAAAGCAAAAACATTTTTATAAAGTATATTAGAAAGGTTAATATTTCTCCAAGACGTCCAATATATAAAATGTTTTTTTCTAATTTTCCATTTTACTATCTATATTTCAAAATAATCCAGATTATAATAATTCCGGCCACTAGGTATATAACTAAGCTGAGATTTCGTTTTTCCTTTTCAGCTGCTGTCTATTGTCACCTATGTCCACAGCATATCTCTAAATGTTGTTAGAAACAGCTCAGGCAAGATGGCCGCTACACAATCTAAGAAATAACTAAAATTCAAGAAGCGACTACGATATTTTACAATAGAAACAGAATAGAAAAAAAAGGACATGTTTAGGTGATACATTCCCTTTAACTTGATTGACAGCCCCCTGTGCTGCCCTGGGTGGAGATGGAGGAGAGTGGGGACACTTAAAGGGGTACTCTGGCCCTAAGACATCTTATCCCCTATCCAATGGATCCACCGCTGGGGACCCCCGCAATCTCTCATGCAGACACCCACCTGTGGCAACTGCACAGAGCAATGTTCGCTCCGTGTCTGAAGGGTCACGACTACAGGGCTGGAGTTTCGTGACTTCACGACTCCGCCCCTTTGTGATGTCACGTCCCGCCTCCTCAATGTAAGTCTATGGGAGGGGGCGTGGCGAGTCATGACCCCCGCGATCAGATATATTTGGATAGGGGATATGATGTCTTAGGGCCGGAGTACCCCTTTTAGAGGGGTACTCCAGTGGAAGAGATATATATATATATATATATATGTGTATATATATGTATGTATGTATATGTATATGTATATATATATATATATATATATATGTATATATATATATATATGTGTGTATATATGTATATATATATATATGTATATATATATATATATGTATATATGTGTATATATATATATATATATATATATGTATATATGTATATATGTATATATATATATATGTATATGTATACATATATATATATATATATAAATAATTTTTTTTTTTTTTTTTTTTTTTTTAATCAACAGGTGCCAGAAGGTTAAAAAGATTTGTAAATTACTTCTATTTAATAATCTTAATCCTTCCAGTACTTTTCAGCTGCTGTATGCTCCACAGGAAGTTGTGTAGTTCTTTTCAGACTGACCACAGTGCTCTCTGCTGACACCTCAGTCTATTTTAGGAACTGTCCAGAGCAGGATAGGTTTGCTATGAGTATTTTCTCCTGCTCTGGACGGTTCCTAAAATGGACAGAGGTGTCAGCAGAGAGCACAGTGGTCAGGCAGAAAGGAAGTTTAAAAAAGAAAAGAACTTCCTGTGGAGCATACACCAGCTGATAAGTACTGGAAGGATTTAAGGGGTACTCCGGCGCTTAGACATCTTATCCCCTATCCGAAGGATAGGGGATAAGATGCCTGATCGCCGGGGTCCCGCCGCTGGGGACCCCCGTGATCTTGCACGCCGCACCCCGTTAAAATCAGTCTCCGGAGCGCGTTCGCTCCGGGTCTGATTACTGTATATCACGGGGTCGGAGCGTTGTGACGTCAAGGATCCGCCCCGTGTGACGTCACACTCCGCCCCCTCAATGCAAGCCTATGGGAGGGGGCGTGACAGCTTAGCTGAGCATACATGTGTTTGGAGCAGAGGAAGCGGTCTACCCTTTGCTTTGTATGGCCACTTTATGAAGACGCACCAATCTGTCTCTCTTTCACATTTGTAATGATGTCTGGTGTTTTATATGTTTTCTAGATAATACGACTGCGTGAAGAAGGGTCGAGACAATTAGAGGAGCAGCAGAGGTTGGTGCGGGAGCAGGTCAAGATGGAAATGCTGCAGAAGACACAAGGTATTGCTGGGTGTCCTACACTATCTAGCACAGTGAGTGCCTCCAGCTGTTGCAAAACTACAACTCCCAGCATGCGCGGACAGCCTACTGGGGAGTTGTAGCTTTCCAACAGCAGGAGGCACCCTAGTTGGGGAAACACTGCTCTAGTAAGTTTATCTCACCCACAAAGCTGGATTCACTGCTTACACTGCTCAGTTCTGCTCTATAATGTCTTCCATTCTGCTGCAGCTTCTGAGGGTTTGCTACATATTGGGAGTTGTAGTTTTGCAACAGCAGGAGGCCCCCTAGTTGGGAAACACTGATCTAACTTTTATCATCCATCCTGTGGCTAGGCAGTAAGGGCTTCTGGTTGGAATACCCCTTAAGGGCTTTGTTCACATGTAATTAATCGGCTGTGGAATTAGTGCTGAAAATGTAATCAATATAAATAAATAGCTGAAATCTGCAGCATCAAATCCACAGTTGGTTCAGTAAGTGTGAATATACCCTTAATGTGTTTTTGTCTTAAAAAAAAATTAAAAAAATCTACTTTAAATTTTGATTTGGTCCGGGTCTGGATGCTGAGACCGGCACTGATCATGGAACGAGCAGGGAGAACCACACAGCTGCGTGCTTCACTCCCTATTTTTCTCCTAGCTGCAAGAGTTGGATTCCTTGGAAAGTGTATGGAGTTATATGCAGGTAGAGAAGTGCATTTTCCCTTTTTGTTTGAGTGATTGATGGGGGTCTGAGCACCGAAACCCCGACCGATCAGAATGTTTGACATTTTATTTATTTACTTATTTATTTATTTATTTATTTATTATTTATTTTGTAAAGTGTACCTGTTGCTTAAATAAACTGTTTATATGTCCTAGGGTAGTGTTCTCCAAATGCCGGGTCCCCAGCTGTTGCAAAACTACAACTCCTAGCATGCCCGAACAGACTATAGGGGTATTCCAACCAGAAGCCCTTATTGCCTAGCCACAGGATGGATAATAAATGTTAGATTAGTGTTTTCTAACTAAGGCACCTCCAGCTGTGTCAAAACTAAAACTCCCTGCATGTAGCAAACCATCAGAAGCTGCAGCAGAATGGTAGACATTATAGAGCAGAACTGAGCAGTGTAAAGTAAAACTTACTAGAGCAGTGTTTCCCAACTAGGATGCCTCCCGCTGTTGCAAAACTACAACTCCCAGCATGCCTGGACAGCCGAAGGCTGTCCAGGCATGCTGGGAGTTGTAGTTTTGCAACAGCTGGAGACACGCTGTTTGTAAAACACTGTCCCGGAGACATGTCAAAAGTTTTAGGTCGTTCGGGGTCTAAGTGTTCTGTTATAATATTTGGGATACATATCCTTATGACACAAGTAGCTTTCATAAAGTATCGGTGGTAATTCCCGTGGCTGTCTTGTATTTTTCAGGCCACAGAAATAATAACTCGGACACTGCAGGACCTGCGAAGCTGAAGGTACGTGCGTCATGTGCTCCTACCGTCTCATGTTAAAATCCCCTGAGGGTGCATGCACACCATGTTTTCAGCCTCCGGGAGCCGGATCTGGGGGGGCGAATTTGAAAAAACGTCGTCTGCCGGGGCCCTGCGGTACCCAATTCAGTGAGCCGAACAGAGTCCGCTAGTCACTCTGGTTGGATCCTTTTATGACCGTATCAGGCTTTTGGCCCAGACTAAAACCGCAGCAGACCGCCCCTTGAAGACGCAAGACAGGATTAAGAATTTTTTTAATAGAACTAATTTACAAATCTGTTTAACTTTCTGGCACCAGTTAATTAAAAAAAAAATTGTTTTCAAACGGGAGTACCCCTTTAAAGGACAACTGCAGCGGTATGACACTTATCCACAGGGATCAGGGAGCCTGTCTGCTTCAATGGGCGGAGGGATCGCTTGGTGGGAGAGAGATCAATCTGCAATGAATGCACCAGCTGTAGGCACCCTGATTGAAAACCACAGGTCTTTTGAATAGATGCAGCTCATTTATGAGTGGGAGGGAGGACAATGGAATGATGGGATTTGTAGTCAAAAAAAGAAAAAAAATCAAACCGGAAATACCAGTTCACAAAAAGCTAGCCACAGTGTTATGGTAATCTCACAGCATAGCCATTTATCCCCAAGACAAGCGCAGATCCTTCCTAAGCCATGTCCATTACTGTCTGCCAGGTACGTACTAAAATCCCCTTATGGTGGAGGACCCCTTTAAAGTTATCGTCATCTGTTCTGCTATCTTTGGTCTTGGTTGTGCCTGACACATGACTGATCCATTACTCTTCACAGCTGAAATGGAAATGCAAAAAGGACGACGAGACGAGAGGAGGATACTCCGAAGATGTTCTGCAGAGGCTGCTACAAAAGGTTAGAAACCCCCCCAAAAAAATAAAAAAAATATTTAAAATATCTTGTTTTTATATCTGCCTCCAGCTCAGCCTTGGCTCTGTTCACACTGCTGTCAGCGCTTCCATAATGGCTCCCATGACTAATACTGACCGGGCTATCCTTTCTGTTGCAGTATGGAGAAGTGTTGAATGTCATCGTGTCCAGTAAGAAGAGGGGGTCGGCCATTGCTGAATTTGCTACCTTCAGGGCTGCGGTAAGTTTGCATAATTTCTGATCATCCGGGACTGCGGTCATTGAACTGGAAAAGGACAATGCTGGAGAGAAGAAAATCCCTGGATACTGTGTTGAAAAACCCTCTACTGCAGTGTTACCCAACAGGGTGCCTCCAGCGGTTTCAAAACTACAACTCCCAGCTCCAGCAGCATGGGAGACATTATAGAGCAGTGCTAAGCAGTGTAAGCTGTGAATCCATTATAATACTTATTAGAGCAGTGTTTCCCAACCAGTGTACCTCTAGCTGTTACAAAACTACAACTCCCAGCATGCCCGGACAGCCAAAGGCTGTCCGGACATGCTAGAAGTTGTAGTTTTGCAACAGCTTAAAGGGGTACTCCAATGGAAAGCTTATATATATATATATATATATATATATATATATATATATATATATATATATATATATATATATATATATATATATATTTATTTTAATCAACTGGTGCCAGAAAGTTAAACAGATTTATAAATTACTTCTATTAAAAAATCTTAATCCTTCCAGTACTTATTAGCTGCTGAATACTACATAGGAAATTCTTTTCTTTTTGGAACAAAGAGCTCTCTGCTGACATCAACGAGCCCGGTGCTCTCTGCTGACATCTCTGTCCCTTTTAGGAACTGTCCAGAGCAGCATATGTTAAGGGATTTTCTCCTACTCTGGACAGTTCTTAAAATGGACAGAGGTGTCAGCAGAGAGCACTGTACTCTTGATGTCAGCAGAGAGCTCTGTGTTCCAAAAAGAAAATAATTTCCTCTGTAGTATTCAGCAGCTAATAAGTACTGGAAGGATTAAGATTTTTTTTTTATAGAAGTAATTTACAAATCTGTTTAACTTTCTGGCACCAGTTGATTAAAAAAAAAAAAAAAAAAAAAATAATTTCACCGGAGTACCCCTTTAAGGCAACCTGGTTGGGAAACACTGCTCTAATAAGTGTTCTAATGGAGTCACAGCTTACACTGCTTAGCACTGCTTTATAATATCTATCTAGCTGTTGTAGTTTTGAAACAGCTAGAGGCACCCTGGTTGGGAAACACTAAAGGTTATTAATCTGTCAAGTGATGTCTGTGGGTTTTTCTGAGCAGTATCCAGAGATTCCCTTCTCTCCGTTGGGAGGCTTCTGTCGACGCCGACCTGCCATTTTGGTCAGGTGTTATGAACCTAGTCGATAAGTACCATAGGTGGGCAATGTTTCAGTTGCTGTGCCTTCCATCCTATTCCAAATAGTGTCACACTATGAGACGCTCTGCCTTTTTCCTTTTGCCTATATATAGGCAAAAAGAACATTGAGCCAGTGGCTACTATGCACCCAACTGAGTGCCAAGTCAGTACCGGCATCCAGATTACGGTAAGATCAAGTGTACTGGTGGGTCACAATGCCAAATATAGGGTGAGGTCTGTCATATTGTAGATGGTGGGTATAACGTATTGTATGTGTTTTGTAGGAACTCGCTGTGAAAAATGAAGCCGGCTTGTTGAATAATCCCCTACAAATCACCTGGCTCGATGCCCCCCCACCATCTGCTGGGCCGGAGACCCTCAACAAGATGGCCACAAATGTCTCCGGTCACGTGGCTCAGGTAAGGAGGTATTAACCACATCGTCTCTGCAGGGACTGTGTGCACTCGGATTGTGTCCCATACAAAAGGTTTGGTTTAAAGGGATAGTCCCCCCCCCCCCCCAACAAAAGGTTCAGTTTAACCCCTTAAATGGACATTGTCATTCAGGGTACATTCACACACGGCATATTTGCTGCTTATTTGCTGCTGCGTATTTTATTTTCTCTGTTGAAGTCAATGGGTAGGAAAATACGCAGCACCAAATACGCAGCAAATACGTAGCAAAATACGCCGTGTGGGAACGTACCCTAAAACTCATTTTTGCTAATGCACTCCTTATGGTAAAAAAAAAAAAAAAACTTATGTACTTTGTTTAAAAAAATAAAATAAAAATGAAGTTTTATTTGTGGATTGGTCGTCATGGGCCAGTTGAATGGCCCCCAAGGTCTCCCGATCTTTGGGGTCATCTGAAGGCAATTGTCTATGCTGTGAAGATACGAGATGTGCAGCACCTGAAACTCCTGGAAGCCTGTGCTAGCATTTCTCCTGCGGTGTATATAGTAGTATATAGCAGTGTATACAGAGACTGGAAGCCTGTGCTAGCATTTCTCCTGCGGTGTATATAGCGGTGTGTGTATATAGCAGTATATAGCAGTGTATACGGATACTGGAAGCCTGTGCTAGCATTTCTCCTGCGGTGTATATAGTAGTATATAGCAGTGTATACAGATACTGGAAGCCTGTGTTAGCATTTCTCCTGCGGTGTATATAGTAGTATATAGCAGTGTATACGGATACTGGAAGCCTGTGCTAGCATTTCTCCTGCGGTGTATATAGTAGTATATAGCAGTGTATACAGATACTGGAAGTCTGTGCTAGCATTTCTCCTGCGGTGTATATAGCAGTATATAGCAGTGTATACGGATACTGGAAGCCTGTGCTAGCATTTCTCCTGCGGTGTATATAGTAGTATATAGCAGTGTATACAGAGACTGGAAGCCTGTGCTAGCATTTCTCCTGCGGTGTATATAGCAGTATATAGCAGTGTATATGGATACTGGAAGCCTGTGCTAGCATTTCTCCTGCGGTGTATATAGTAGTATATAGCAGTGTATACGGATACTGGAAGCCTGTGCTAGCATTTCTCCTGCGGTGTATATAGTAGTATATACGGATACTGGAAGCCTGTGCTAGCATTTCTCCTGCGGTGTATATAGCGGTGTGTATATAGCAGTGTATACGGATACTGGAAGCCTGTGCTAGCATTTCTCCTGCGGTGTATATAGTAGTATATAGCAGTGTATACGGATACTGGAAGCCTGTGCTAGCATTTCTCCTTCGGTGTATATAGTAGTATATAGCAGTGTATACTGGAAGCCTGTGCTAGCATTTCTCCTGCGGTGTATATAGTAGTATATAGCAGTGTATACGGATACTGGAAGCCTGTGCTAGCATTTCTCCTGCGGTGTATATAGTAGTATATAGCAGTGTATACGGATACTGGAAGCCTGTGCTAGCATTTCTCCTGCGGTGTATATAGTAGTATATAGCAGTGTATATGGATACTGGAAGCCTGTGCTAGCATTTCTCCTGCGGTGTATATAGCGGTGTGTATATAGCAGTATATAGCAGTGTATACGGATACTGGAAGCCTGTGCTAGCATTTCTCCTGCGGTGTATATAGTAGTATATAGCAGTGTATACTGGAAGCCTGTGCTAGCATTTCTCCTGCAGTGTATATAGTAGTATATAGCAGTGTATATGGATACTGGAAGCCTGTGCTAGCATTTCTCCTGCGGTGTATATAGCGGTGTATATAGCAGTGTATACTGGAAGCCTGTGCTAGCATTTCTCCTGCGGTGTATATAGTAGTATATAGCAGTGTATACTGAAAGCCTGTGCTAGCATTTCTCCTGCGGTGTATATAGTAGTATATAGCAGTGTATACGGATACTGGAAGCCTGTGCTAGCATTTCTCCTGCGGTGTATATAGTAGTATATAGCAGTGTATACGGATATTGGAAGCCTGTGCTAGCATTTCTCCTGCGGTGTATATAGTAGTATATAGCAGTGTATACGGATACTGGAAGCCTGTGCTAGCATTTCTCCTGCGGTGTATATAGTAGTATATAGCAGTGTATACGGATACTGGAAGCCTGTGCTAGCATTTCTCCTGCGGTGTATATAGTGGTGTGTATATAGCAGTATATAGCAGTGTATACGGATACTGGAAGCCTGTGCTAGCATTTCTCCTGCGGTGTATATAGTAGTATATAGCAGTGTATACGGATACTGGAAGCCTGTGCTAGCATTTCTCCTGCGGTGTATATAGTAGTATATAGCAGTGTATACTGGAAGCCTGTGCTAGCATTTCTCCTGCGGTGTATATAGTAGTATATAGCAGTGTATACGGATACTGGAAGCCTGTGCTGGCATTTCTCCTGCGGTGTATATAGTAGTATATAGCAGTGTATACGGATACTGGAAGCCTGTGCTAGCATTTTTCCTGCGGTGTATATAGTAGTATATAGCAGTGTATACGGATACTGGAAGCCTGTGCTGGCATTTCTCCTGCGGTGTATATAGTAGTATATAGCAGTGTATACGGATACTGGAAGCCTGTGCTGGCATTTCTCCTGCGGTGTATATAGTAGTATATAGCAGTGTATACGGATACTGGAAGCCTGTGCTAGCATTTCTCCTGCGGTGTATATAGTAGTATATAGCAGTGTATACGGATACTGGAAGCCTGTGCTAGCATTTCTCCTGCGGTGTATATAGTAGTATATAGCAGTGTATACAGATACTGGAAGCCTGTGCTGGCATTTCTCCTGCGGTGTATATAGTAGTATATAGCAGTGTATACGGATACTGGAAGCCTGTGCTAGCCTTTCTCCTGCGGTGTATATAGTAGTATATAGCAGTATATAGAGAAGAGGGTTGCATTGACAATCCAACACAATGGGCAGCACATTGAACACATTTTATAAGTGATCAGACACTTGTAAATAACTCATGAAAGAATAAAGTTACGGTAAAACCAAGCACATCATTGTTTTTCTTGTGAAATTCCCAATAAGTTTGATGTGTCACATGACCCTCTTCCTAATGAAAAAACAAAAGTTGGATTCAAAATGGCCGACTTCAAAATGGCCGCCATGGTCACCACCCATCTTGAAAAGTTTCCCCCCTCACATATACTCATGTGCCACAAACAGGGAGTTATCACCAACCATTCCCATTTTATTACGGTGTATCCATAGAAATGGCCCTCCCTGTATTCATACATTTCCAGGAGGAATAATAGAGGAACAGTACAAGGAGAATTCTCCAGAATTATTATTTATTGGGGATACTAAACTTTACTAAAGCAGATGGGTGAGGAGAGCGGACAGCCCCTACTATTGTTGTATCTCTTTATTATCTCTATTTAGTGTTTCTCCTTGTGATGTTCCTGTTCACACTGATGGGTTTGTCCCCGCAGGACTCCTCCTCCGTGCGATCAGACCGGGACTATGAGAGTTTAGTGCTGATGAAGATGAGGCAGGCGGCAGAGCGTCAGAGGTTAATAGAGCAGCTACAGCGAGAAGATGAAGAGGCCGACACGTAAATTATTATTTTAATAAAATTCTCTGGTTTTTTAGTACCCGGTGTATTAAATTTATTTATGGGCATCACTATGGCTGGCACTACATGGGTGCACTATATGGAAGACGGTTATGGGCATCACTATGGCTGGCACTACATGGGTGCACTATATGGATGACATAGTTATGGGCATCGCTATGGCTGGCACTACACGGGTGCACTATATGGATGACACGGTTATGGGCACTACACGGGTGCACTATATGGATGACACAGTTATGGGCATCACTATGGCGGACACTACAGGGGGTGCAATATATGGATGACACGGTTATGGGCATCACTATGGCTGGCACTACACGGGTGCACTATATGGATGACACTGTTATGGGCATCACTATGGCTGGCACTACATGGGTGCACTATATGGATGACATGGTTATGGGCATCACTATGGCTGGCACTACATGGGTGCACTATATGGATGACACTTATGGGCATCGCTATGGCTGGCACTACATAGGTGCACTATATGGATGACACTGTTATGGGCACTACACGGGTGCACTATATGGATGACATGGTTATGGGCATCACTATGGCTGGCACTACATGGGTGCACTATATGGATGACATAGTTATGGGCATCGCTATGGCTGGCATTACACGGGTGCACTATATGAATGACACTGTTATGGGCACTACACGGGTGCACTATATGGATGACACTGTTATGGGCATCACTATGGCTGGCACTACATGGGTGCACTATATGGATGACACGGTTATGGGCATCACTATGGCTGGCACTACATGGGTGCACTATATGGATGACACAGTTATGGGCATCACTATGGCTGGCACTACATGGGTGCACTATATGGATGACATGGTTATGGGCATCACTATGGCTGGCACTACATGGGTGCACTATATGGATGACATGGTTATGGGCACTACACGGGTTCACTATATGGATGACAGTTATGGGCATCACTATGGCTGGCACTACATGGGTGCACTATATGGATGACATAGTTATGGGCATCGCTATGGCTGGCACTACACGGGTGCACTATATGGATGACACAGTTATGGGCATCACTATGGCTGGCACTACATGGGTGCACTATATGGATGACACGGTTATGGGCATCACTATGGCTGGCACTACATGGGTGCACTATATGGATGACACAGTTATGGGCATCACTATGGCTGGCACTACATGGGTGCACTATATGGATGACACGGTTATGGGCATCACTATGGCTGGCACTACAGGAGTGTGTAATATAGCTGAAAGAGCTATGGGCATCACTGTGCCTGGCACTACATGGGTTCACTATATTAATGACTTAGTTATGGGTATGACTTATGTGGCTGGCACTACATGGGTGACACATTTATGGGTATCACTGTGTGGCTGGCACTACATGGGTGACACATTTATGGGTATGACTTATGTGGCTGGCACTACATGGGTGACACATTTATGGGTATGACTTGTGTGGCTGGCACTACATGGGTGACACATTTATGGGTATCACTGTGTGGCTGGCACTACATGGGTGACACATTTATGGGTATCACTGTGTGGCTGGCACTACATGGGTGACACATTTATGGGTATCACTGTGTGGCTGGCACTTTTATGGGGCCGTATGAGGTTCTTCTTTGTTCCGTGTATCAAGTCAAAACTGTTATTCTGAGTAGAGGCTTGAGGGGGCGACACATAACAGGTATTCTCCTTGGTACTGAGTGCCGCCCTAGACATCTTTAGGGGATGATTAATGGGGGAGTCCGACCTCTGGGTCCTGGACTGATCATGAGAATTAAGGGGATGCAGGCACTTGTAGTACTCGACCACTGCTGATGTAATTTTTTTACCTGCACAGCAGCACTCCCCCATCCATCTGGTTGTGCAGAGAACTGCAACCGGACTCGTCTATGTGCAGTACTCCTCTACACCACCAGATGGCATGGGACAAAACTGTGAGCCCAGCGCCGCATCCCCTTCATATTAGTATTAGACTAGGAGAGGCCGTTCTGTCCCTCAGCTGACTCCTCTTTTCCTGGAAATAATAAAACAGTGACCCAATCGAGAGGTGTCCCTGCCGGAGCACAGGATACAGAGGATACTTAGAACAATGTTTTCCCAAACGGGGTGTCTCCAGCCCTTGCAAAACTACAACTCCCAGCATGCCCTGCTGTAGTTTTGCAAGGGCTGGAGACACACTGTTTGGGCAACCCTACTTTGTACACACAGAGGGAGGAGTAATAGATAGAAACTCTGCCCCCCCAAGAAGCGAGGGGGAGGAGCAGGAGCTGCAAACTCTTCCCCAAAGGAGCCAGAGGGAGGATTTCCTTGAGGGGTGTTGTTTGCCAAATAGTATGCCATGTGGGTTTTGTTTTTTTTTGCTGTTCTGGCACCACAGGGGCTTCCTAAATGCCCCCCAAAAACAATTTCAGCAAAATTTGCTTTCAAAAAGCCAAATGTGACTCCTTCTCTTCTGAGCCCTGTAGTTCGCCCGCAGAGCACTTTACATCCACACATGGGGTATTTCCATACTCAGAAGAAATGGGGTTACAACTTTTGGGGGGCATTTTCTCCGATTACTTCTTGTAAAAAAATAAAATAAAAGTGAAATTTTTTGGGAAAAAAAAAACATAATTTTAGTGATTTTTTTTTTTTTCATTTACACATTTGACTTTACCGAAATCTCGTCAAACATGTGTGGTGTGTTAATGCTCACTGTACTCCTTGTTATGTTCCTTGAGGGGTGGTGTTTCCCAAATAGTATGTCATGTGTTTTTTTTTTTTGTTTGTTTTTTTCTGTTCTGGCACCATAAGGGGTAAATTGAACAGTTCTGTGCCATCTGTAGCGAAGTGCGCCATAGTTCTCATCTTTACCCCTAGAAATAATGTGATATTCCTTGCGCACAGTTGGCGAAATTGTATTTTTTTTTTAATTTTATTTATTTATTTTTATTTGTTTAAATTATTATTTTATAGTTTATTTATTTTTTTTTTTTACGCAAAATGTTCCCACTCTGCCCTGGTGCAGGAAAGGATGCATTTCCCCCTGGGGGGGGGGGGTTCACACGCAGCGGACTTGTTGCCGATACTTTCCGTACTGTCCCGTACACAGTCACAGACCTCAATGCTCCGGCACCGACCACATGTAAATATATGGAAATGATTTTCGGTTGTTTCAGCAACAAATCTTCCCCATGTGAACATCGCCCTATAAGATGTGCGCGGCGCCTCCGTGTAGTCAGGTCCATGGAGTCTCAGCTGTCCAGATCTGTCGCTGATCCGCTGTGATGTAACATGAAGCCGTTCTCGTTGGTTCCTACTCTTTATGGAGACACCAGACCAGTGTTTGCCCTACGCCCGTCATGCTGATCACCCGGAATCCCAGAATTTCAAGTTTGTCCAACGTCACCCGTGGGGGCTCATTCACCACGTATTCTGCACTAAGGAAGGAAAGAGACAGATGGCTGTACATGAGAAAGCAGAATTCCTGCGATTCCTCCCCTCCCAGCTCTGTCTGTATACTGCTGCTATCTCTATGGGATCAGGATATATAGTAGATATATACCTACCCTGCAGCTCTATCCGTATACTGCTGCTATCTCTATGGGATCAGAATATATAGTAGTTATACACCTCCCCTCCAGCTCTATCTGTATACTGCTGCTATCTGTATGGGATCAGGATATATAGTAGTTATAACCCCCCCCCCCCTCCAGCTCTATCTGTATACTGCTGCTATATCTATGGGATCAGGATATATAGTAGTTATACCTCTCCCCTCTAGCTCTATCTGTATACTGCTGCTATCTCTATGGGATCAGGATATATAGTAGTTATCCAGCTCTCTGTATACTGCTGCTATCTCTATGGGATTAGGATATATAGTAGTTATACCTCTCCCCTCCAGCTCTATCTGTATACTGCTGCTTTCTCTATGGGATCAAGAAAAAATCCTTACAAGTTATTCCCCAGCACGGTCCTTTTGACGGCTCCAAGTTGCGCCATTAACTGTGGATCGGAGCCTTCATCGCCGACAATCGTAGGCCCGATTTCCTAGAATAAACAAAAAATCCTTGTCACTTTTGGAATCGTACTACGGCCGAGACATCTCAGTCACATTCTCCTCCATAGGGCGACATGATATGGATGGGAAGAGGAGCTACAGAATTATAGGATGGAACCGAAGACAGGGAGGGGGAGCACGTTACCTACAGGGAGTCGGCCCCACATATGGAGGGGGGGAGCACGTTACCTACAGGGAGTCGGCCCTACATATGGAGGGGGGGAGCACGTTACCTACAGGGAGTCGGCCCCACATATGGAGGGGGGGAGCACGTTACCTACAGGGAGTCGGCCCTACATATGGAGGGGGGGAGCACGTTACCTACAGGGAGTCGGCCCCACATATGGAGGGGGGGAGCACGTTACCTACAGGGAGTCGGCCCTACATATGGAGGGGGGAGCACGTTACCTACAGGGAGTCGGCCCTACATATGGAGGTGGTGAGAACTACCAGCAGGGGGTCGGCCCTATATATGGAGGGGGGGGGGGGGGGGGACTACCAGCAGGGGGTCGGCCCTACATATGGATGGGGGGGGGGGGGGGACTACCAGCAGGGGGTCGGCCCTACATATGGAGGTGGTGAGAACTACCTACAGGGAGTCGGGCCTACATATGGGGGGGGGGGGGGACGACCAGCAGGGGGTCGGCCCTACATATGGAGGTGGTGAGAACTACTAGCAGGGGGTTGGCCCTACATATGGAGGGGGGGGGGGGGGGGGGGCAAACTACCAGCAGGGGCAGCCCTACATATGGAGGGGGGGGGGGGGGGGGGGCAAACTACCAGCAGGGGCAGCCCTACATATGGAGGGGGGGGGGGGGGAGAACTACCAGCAGGGGCAGCCCTACATATGGAGGAGGGGGGGGGGGGGGGGAGAACTATCAGCAGGGGGTCGGCCCTACATATGGAGGGGGGGGGGGGAGAACTATCAGCAGGGGGTCGGCCCTACATATGGAGGGGGGCAAACTACCAGCAGGGGGGGTCAGCCCTACATATGGAGGGAGGGGGGGGGGCAAACTACCAGCAGGTGGTGGGCCCTACATATGGAGGGGGGGGGGGGGGGGAAACCAGCAGGGGGTCGGCCCTACATATGGAGGGGGGGGGGGCAAACTACCAGCAGGGGGTCGGCCCTACATATGGAGGGGGGGGGGGAACTACCAGCAGGGGTCAGCCCTACATATGGATGGAGGGGGGGGGGCAAACTAACAGCATCGGTCGGCCTTCCATATGGAGGGAGGGGGCAAGCTACCAGCAGGGGGTTGGCCCAACATATGGAGGGGGGGGGCAAGCTACCAGCAGGGGGTTGGCCCAACATATGGAGGGGGGGGGCAAGCTACCAGCAGGGGGTCAGCCCTACATATGGAAGGGGGGGGGGGGCAAGCTACCAGCAGGGGGTCAGCCCTACATATGGAAGGGGGGGGGCAAACTACCTGCAGGGGTCGGCCCTACTTATGGAGGGAGGGGGGGGCAATCTTCCAGCAGGGGGTCAGCCCTACATATGGAGGGAAGGGGCAAGCTACCAGCAGGGGGTCGGCCCAACATATGGAAGGGGGGGGGGGGGGCAAGCTACCAGCAGGGGTCGGCCCTACATATTGAATTGAGAGGAGTGAGCTACCTACGGGGGGTTAATCCTACATATTGTTGGGGCAAGCTACCAGTAGTCTCCAAACTAAGGACCTCTGGATGTTGCAAAACTACAACTCCCAGCATGCATGGACAGCCTTCGGCTGTCTGGGCATGCTGGAAGTTGTAGTTTTGCAACAGCTGCATGCACCCTGGTTGGGAAACACTGCCTTAATCCACTTGGAGACGTTCTATACCAGAACAATGTAATGGGAGAATAATGACTTTATTGTTTTTCTAAGTCACAGCTGTGAGCTCGGATACATGAGATACGTGAGACAGTGGGGGACGTTCCTACACACAGATGTTTCAGGCTCGCACCCCCGACGCTGGAGAATTAATAACTGGACGGAGGTGACAACAAGGGACTCGATGTCGTAAGTCACGGACACCATGTTACCGCCGACCAGGTCATAGTACAGTCCACATGGGACGCCGGAGCTGGAAGTGAGCGAGGGTCACCATGGGGGCCCCTATACTAATCTATACGTTATCTGGATATTAACCCATTGACGGACGGCCTGTTTTCTGCTTTTCTCATTGTTTAATTCCAAGAGCCACAACTTTTTTTTTGCCATCTACAAACACATGACGCTTCGGGTAAAGACATTTTTATTTCACGTATTAGGCAGTGACGTACATGTATATAGCGTATCATCGAGTCACCTGACCAGAGACCCTACCAGGCTGCTCCTCTACCTCGTACTACAAGAACAAGGCTGCTCCCCTACCTCTTACCACAAGAACCGGGCTGCTCCTCTATATCTTACCAGAAGAACCAAGCTGCTCCCCTACCTCTTACCACAAGAACCAGGCTGCTCCTCTATATCTTACCACAAGAACCAGGCTGCTCCTCTATATCTTACCAGAACACCAAGCTGCTCCCCTACCTCTTACCACAAGAACCAGGTTGCTCCTCTATATCTTACCACAAGAACCAGGCTGCTCCTCTATATCTTACCAGAACACCAAGCTGCTCCCCTACCTCTTACCACAAGAACCAGGCTGCTCCTCTATATCTTACCGCAAGAACCAGGCTGCTCCCCTATCTCTTACCAGAAGAACAAGGCTGCTCCCCTACCTCTTACCACTAGAACCAGGCTGCTCCTCTATATCTTACCGCAAGAACCAGGCTGCTCCCCTATCTCTTACCAGAAGAACAAGGCTGCTCCCCTACCTCTTACCACTAGAACCAGGCTGCTCCTCTATATCTTACCAGAAGAACCGGGCTGCTCCCCTACCTCTTACCACCAGAACCAGGCTGCTCCTCTATATCTAACCAGAACACCAAGCTGCTCCCCTACCTCTTACCACAAGAACCAGGCTGCTCCTCTTTATCTTAGCAGAAGAACCAGGCTGCTCCCCTAACTCTTTCCAGAAGAACCAGGCTGCTCCCTTACCTTTTACCAGAACACCGGCCGCTCCCCTACCTCTTAACACAAGAACCAGGCTGTTCCTCTATATCTTACTAGAAGAACCAAGCTGCTTCCCTACGTCTTACCAGAAGAACCAGGCTGCTCCTCTATATTTTACTAGAAGAACCAGGCTGCTCCCCTACCTCTTTCCAGAAGAACCAGGCTGCCCATCTATATCTTACCAGATTAACCAGGCTTCTCCCCTACCTCTTTCCAGAAGAACCAGGTTGCTCCTCTATATCTTACCAGATTAACCAGGCTGCTCCCCTACCTCTTTCCAGATTAACCAGGCTGCTCCCCTACCTCTTTCCAGAAGAACCAGGTTGCTCCTCTATATCTTACCAGAAGAACCAGGCTGCCCCCCTACCTCTTACCACCAGAACCAGGCTGCTCCTCTATATCTTACCAGAAGAAACGGGCTGCTTCCCTACCTCTTACCACAAGAACCAGGCTGCTCCTCTTGATCTTACCAGAAGAACCAGGCTGCTCCTCTATATTTTACTAGAAGAACCAGGCTGCTCCCCTACCTCTTTCCAGAAGAACCAGGCTGCCCATCTATATCTTACCAGATTAACCAGGCTTCTCCCCTACCTCTTTCCAGAAGAACCAGGCTGCTCCCCTACCTCTTTCCAGAAGAACCAGGCTGCTCCCCTACCTCTTTCCAGAAGAACCAGGCTGCTCCTCTATATCTTACCAGAAGAACCAGGCTGCTCCCCTAACTCTTTCCAGAAGAACCAGGCTGCCCATCTATATCTTACCAGAAGAACCAGGCTGCCCATCTACATCTTACCAGAAGAACCAGGCTGCCCATCTATATCTTACCAGAAAACTAGGCTGCTCCCCTACCTTTTAGCAGAAGAACCAGACTGTGGTGCTACACATCCAATAAAAAGGTGAATACCTGGAGCACTCGCCATAGGCTTTTCTTTTTATACACAGTATACAGGGAGCACTCGCCATAGGCTTTTCCTTTTATACACAGTATACAGGGAGCACTCGCCATAGGCTTTTTCTTTTATACACAGTATACAGGGAGCACTCGCCATAGGCTTTTCCTTTTATACACAGTATACAGGGAGCACTCGCCATAGGCCTTTCCTTTTATACACTGTATACAGGGAGCACTCGCCATAGGCTTTTCCTTTTATACACAGTATACAGGGAGCACTCGCCATAGGCTTTTCCTTTTATACACAGTATACAGGGAGCACTCGCCATAGGCTTTTCCTTTTATACACAGTATACATGGAGCACTCGCCATAGGCTTTTCCTTTTATACACAGTATACAGGGAGCACTCGCCATAGGCCTTTCCTTTTATACACAGTATACAGGGAGCACTCGCCATAGGCTTTTCCTTTTATACACAGTATACAGGGAGCACTCGCCATAGGCTTTTCCTTTTATACACAGTATACATGGAGCACTCGCCATAGGCTCTTCCTTTTATACACAGTATACAGGGAGCACTCGCCATAGGCCTTTCCTTTTATACACAGTATACAGGGAGCACTCGCCATAGGCCTTTCCTTTTATACACAGTATACAGGGAGCACTCGCCATAGGCTTTTCCTTTTATACACAGTATACAGGGAGCACTCGCCATAGGCTTTTCCTTTTATACACTGTATACAGGGAGCACTCGCCATAGGCTTTTCCTTTTATACACAGTATACAGGGAGCACTCGCCATAGGCTTTTCCTTTTATACACAGTATACAGGGAGCACTCGCCATAGGCTCTTCCTTTTATACACAGTATACAGGGAGCACTCGCCATAGGCCTTTCCTTTTATACACAGTATACAGGGAGCACTCGCCATAGGCTTTTCCTTTTATACACAGTATACAGGGAGCACTCGCCATAGGCTTTTCCTTTTATACACTGTATACAGGGAGCACTCGCCATAGGCTTTTCCTTTTATACACTGTATACAGGGAGCACTCGCCATAGGCTTTTCCTTTTATACACTGTATACAGGGAGCACTCGCCATAGGCTTTTCCTTTTATACACAGTATACAGGGAGCACTCGCCATAGGCTTTTCCTTTTATACACAGTATACAGGGAGCACTCGCCATAGGCTTTTCCTTTTATACACAGTATACAGGGAGCACTCGCCATAGGCTTTTCCTTTTATACACAGTATACAGGGAGCACTCGCCATAGGCTTTTCCTTTTATACACTGTATACAGGGAGCACTCGCCATAGGCTTTTCCTTTTATACACAGTATACAGGGAGCTTCCGGTTCCTGTATTGTCACATTGAAACCTTCTCATATCTATGATCAGCACAGAAAGAAACAACTCTTCTCTGGCCTAGACTACCAGGGATAAAACATTAACCCCTTCTTTGCCGTAGAAAGGCCGACCTTAATCCCTCTTTTGTCCTAGACCACAAGGGAAGCCGACATTAACCCCTCTTCTGCCCTAGACCATTTTTAAAACATTAACTCCTTCTCTGCTGCAGAACACTAAGAATGCCGACATTACTCCCTTTTTTACCCTTGACCACCAGGGATAAAACATGAACCCCTTTTTTTTGGTGTAGAACACCTGAAATGCCGACATTAACCCCTCTTCTGCCCTAGACCACCAGGGATAAAACCATAATCCCTCCTCTGCCCTAGACCACCAGTTTTAAAATGTTAACTCCTTCCCTGCCATAAAACACTACGAATGCCACCATTACTCCCTCTTTTACCCCTAGACCACCAGGGATAAAACATTAACTCCTTCTCTGCCCTAGACCATCAGAGATGTCGACATTAACCCCTCTCCTTCCCTAGACCTCCAGGGATGCAACATTTACCCCTTCTCTGCCTTAGACCACAAGGAAAACCAACATTAACCCCTCTTCTGCCCTAGACCACCAGGGATAAAACCTTAACCCCTCCTCTGCCCCAGACCACCAATTTTAAGATGTTAACTCGGCAATAGAATACTAAGAATGCCGACATTACTCCCTCTTTTACCTTAGATCACCAGGGAGAAAACCTTAACCTCTCCTCTGCCCTAAACCACCAGAGATGTTGACATTAACCCCTCTTCTGCCCTAGACCTCCAGAGATGCCGACATTTACCCCGTCTCTGCCTTAGACCACCAGGGATGCGGACATTGGTCGGGAGAGAGATCACACCTCGTGCATCGGTACAGTTGCCCATAGCAACCAATCAGATTTCATATATATATATTTTTTTTAAACGTGAAGCCTATAATCTGGTTGCTATGGGCAACTGCTCTGCCGATCCTCTGCACAATGATTGACAAATCTCCCCCCATTGACCACTTGTCAATGTCTCTGGTTGTCTAGGACAGCGTTTCCCAACCAGGGTGCCTCCAGCTGTTGCAAAACTACAACTCCCAGCATGCCCGGACAGCCAAAGGCTGTCCGGGCATGCTGGGAGTTGTAGTTTTGCAACAGCTGGAGGCACCCTGGTTGGGAAACGCTGTCATACAGGAAGACAGACCCTTATTCTAACCTCATACACCCCCCCCCCCGGACGGACATCACTGCGGCACACCACCCCCGAGGGGACTGCAGCCGAAATGTAATAAGACGAGATGGTTATAAGATACGGAGCGTCTGGTCCATCCGGGATATGGGGAAGAGGAGTAAATGTCGTTATCAAGGACCCGAGGCCTCTCCTGACCTGGTGTTCTGGAGAATATTCCGTAATAGCTCTGCTTTGTGTTCCTCTGTTATTCCTCTTGGAAATTAATGACTAAATCATATATATATCAGTATATACAGGTATAGATGCCGTATACTGTGTGTAGTGATATATCAGTATATACAGGTATAGATGCCGTATACTGTGTGTAGTGATATATCAGTATATACAGGTATAGATGCCGTATACTATGTGTAGTGATATCAGTATATACAGGTATAGATGCCGTATACTGTGTGTAGTGATATATCAGTATATACAGGTATAGATGCCGCATACTGTGTGTAGTGATATATCAGTATATACAGGTATAGATGCCGTATACTGTGTGTAGTGATATATCAGTATATACAGGTATAGATGCCGTATACTGTGTGTAGTGATATATCAGTATATACAGGTATAGATGCCGTATACTGTGTGTAGTGATATATCAGTATATACAGGTATAGATGCCATATACTGTGTGTAGTGATATCAGTATATACAGGTATAGATGTCGTATACTGTGTGTAGTGATATCAGTATATACAGGTATAGATGCCGTATACTGTGTGTAGTGATATATCAGTATATACAGGTATAGATGCCGTATACTGTGTGTAGTGATATTAGTATATACAGGTATAGATGCCGTATACTGTGTGTAGTGATATTAGTATATACAGGTATAGATGCTGTATACTGTGTGTAGTGATATATCAGTATATACAGGTATAGATGCCGTATACTATGTGTAGTGATATCAGTATATACAGGTATAGATGCTGTATACTGTGTGTAGTGATATATCAGTATATACAGGTATAGATGCCGTATACTGTGTGTAGTGATATATCAGTATATACAGGTATAGATGCCGTATACTGTGTGTAATGATATCAGTATATACAGGTATAGATGCCGTATACTGTGTGTAGTGATATATCAGTATATACAGGTATAGATGCCGTATACTGTGTGTAATGATATCAGTATATACAGGTATAGATGCCGTATACTGTGTGTAGTGATATATCAGTATATACAGGTATAGATGCCGTATACTATGTGTAGTGATATTAGTATATACAGGTATAGATGCCGTATACTGTGTGTAGTGATATATCAGTATATACAGGTATAGATGCCGTATACTATGTGTAGTGATATATCAGTATATACAGGTATAGATGCCGTATACTGTGTGTAATGATATCAGTATATACAGGTATAGATGCCGTATACTATGTGTAATGATATCAGAATATACAGGTATAGATGCCGTATACTATGTGTAATGATATATCAGTATATACAGGTATAGATGCCGTATACTGTGTGTAGTGATATCAGTATATACAGGTATAGATGCTGTATACTGTGTGTAGTGATATCAGTATATACAGGTATAGATGCCGTATACTGTGTGTAGTGATATCAGTATATACAGGTATAGATGCCGTATACTGTGTGTAATGATATTAGTATTTACAGGTATAGATGCTGTATACTGTGTGTAGTGATATATCAGTATATACAGGTATAGATGCCGTATACTGTGTGTAGTGATATATCAGTATATACAGGTATAGATGCCGTATACTATGTGTAGTGATATATCAGTATATACAGGTATAGATGCCGTATACTGTGTGTAGTGATATATCAGTATATACAGGTATAGATGCTGTATACTATGTGTAGTGATATATCAGTATATACAGGTATAGATGCCGTATACTGTGTGTAGTGATATCAGTATATACAGGTATAGATGCCGTATACTGTGTGTAGTGATATTAGTATATACAGGTATAGATGCCGTATACTATGTGTAGTGATATATCAGTATATACAGGTATAGATGCCGTATACTGTGTGTAGTGATATATCAGTATATACAGGTATAGATGCCGTATACTGTGTGTAATGATATATCAGTATATACAGGTATAGATGCCGTATACTGTGTGTAGTGATATCAGTATATACAGGTATAGATGCTGTATACTATGTGTAGTGATATATCAGTATATACAGGTATAGATGCCGTATACTGTGTGTAGTGATATATCAGTATATACAGGTATAGATGGTGTATACTGTGTGTAGTGATATACATCCGGCATGTACACAATACACAGGTCAGGATAATAACGCGGCATGTACACTATACACAGGTCAGGATAATAACGCAGCATGTACACTATACACAGGTCAGGATAATAACGCGGCATGTACACAATACACAGGTCAGGATAATAACGCGGCATGTACACTATACACAGGTCAGGATAATAACGCTGCATGTACACAATACACAGGTCAGGATAATAACGCAGCATGTACACTATACACAGGTCAGGATAATAACGCGGCATGTACACTATACACAGGTCAGGATAATAACGCAGCATGTACACAATACACAGGTCAGGATAATAACGCTGCATGTACACTATACACAGGTCAGGATAATAACGCAGCATGTACACTATACACAGGTCAGGATAATAACGCAGCATGTACACTATACACAGGTCAGGATAATAACGCGGCATGTACACAAGTCAGGATAATAACGCGGCATGTACACAATACACAGGTCAGGATAATAACGCGGCATGTACACAATACACAGGTCAGGATAATAACGCAGCATGTACACAATACACAGCTCAGGATAATAACGCAGCATGTACACTATACACAGGTCAGGATAATAACGCAGCATGTACACAATACACAGGTCAGGATAATAACGCAGCATGTACACAATACACAGGTCAGGATAATAACGCAGCATGTACACTATACACAGGTCAGGATAATAACGCAGCATGTACACTATACACAGGTCAGGATAATAACGCGGCATGTACACTATACACAGGTCAGGATAATAACGCAGCATGTACACTATACACAGGTCAGGATAATAACGCGGCATGTACACAATACACAGGTCAGGATAATAACGCAGCATGTACACAATACACAGGTCAGGATAATAACGCAGCATGTACACAATACACAGGTCAGGATAATAACGCAGCATGTACACTATACACAGGTCAGGATAATAACGCGGCATGTACACTATACACAGGTCAGGATAATAACGCGGCATGTACACTATACACAGGTCAGGATAATAACGCGGCATGTACACTATACACAGGTCAGGATAATAACGCGGCATGTACACTATACACAGGTCAGGATAATAACGCAGCATGTACACTATACACAGGTCAGGATAATAACGCAGCATGTACACTATACACAGGTCAGGATAATAACGCAGCATGTACACTATACACAGGTCAGGATAATAACGCAGCATGTACACTATACACAGGTCAGGATAATAACGCAGCATGTACACAATACACAGGTCAGGATAATAACGCAGCATGTACACTATACACAGGTCAGGATAATAACGCGGCATGTACACAATACACAGGTCAGGATAATAACGCGGCATGTACACTATACACAGGTCAGGATAATAACGCGGCATGTACACTATACACAGGTCAGGATAATAACGCAGCATGTACACTATACACAGGTCAGGATAATAACGCAGCATGTACACTATACACAGGTCAGGATAATAACGCAGCATGTACACAATACACAGGTCAGGATAATAACGCGGCATGTACACTATACACAGGTCAGGATAATAACGCTGCATGTACACAATACACAGGTCAGGATAATAACGCAGCATGTACACTATACACAGGTCAGGATAATAACGCGGCATGTACACTATACACAGGTCAGGATAATAACGCAGCATGTACACAATACACAGGTCAGGATAATAACGCTGCATGTACACTATACACAGGTCAGGATAATAACGCAGCATGTACACTATACACAGGTCAGGATAATAACGCGGCATGTACACTATACACAGGTCAGGATAATAACGCGGCATGTACACTATACACAGGTCAGGATAATAACGCGGCATGTACACTATACACAGGTCAGGATAATAACGCGGCATGTACACAAGTCAGGATAATAACGCGGCATGTACACAATACACAGGTCAGGATAATAACGCAGCATGTACACTATACACAGGTCAGGATAATAACGCAGCATGTACACTATACACAGGTCAGGATAATAACGCAGCATGTACACAATACACAGGTCAGGATAATAACGCAGCATGTACACTATACACAGGTCAGGATAATAACGCAGCATGTACACTATACACAGGTCAGGATAATAACGCAGCATGTACACAATACACAGGTCAGGATAATAACGCAGCATGTACACTATACACAGGTCAGGATAATAACGCAGCATGTACACTATACACAGCTCAGGATAATAACGCGGCATGTACACTATACACAGGTCAGGATAATAACGCAGCATGTACACAATACACAGGTCAGGATAATAACGCAGCATGTACACTATACACAGCTCAGGATAATAACGCGGCATGTACACTATACACAGGTCAGGATAATAACGCAGCATGTACACTATACACAGGTCAGGATAATA
Source organism: Hyla sarda (assembly GCF_029499605.1). Lineage (NCBI taxonomy): Eukaryota > Metazoa > Chordata > Amphibia > Anura > Hylidae > Hyla > Hyla sarda. Next base: position 102,205,271 of record NC_079199.1, read on the forward strand.
ACGCAGCATGTACACTATACACAGGTCAGGATAATAACGCAGCATGTACACTATACACAGGTCAGGATAATAACGCAGCATGTACACTATACACAGGTCAGGATAATAACGCAGCATGTACACTATACACAGGTCAGGCTAATAACGCAGCATGTACACTATACACAGGTCAGGATAATAACGCAGCATGTACACAATTGTCCTCTTACCATGCGGATCTGGGTGCTGATCAGTATATAGGGCATATCGGTGCTGATGCCGCTGATCTCCGCTGTCACTGCAGGCACCTGTACACACCGCTGACCTTCGGCATCTAGCCCCGCCCCTCCGCTCCACCAATAGAAGAGCTCCGGCCACAGTGACGTAGGGGGGGCGTCTCCGGAAGTTCCCGGGTGGGCGGGGCATGAGAGCGTGTATCGGAGTCCTCCCGGTGTGAGGTGGAAGTTCTCGGATCTGCAGTAAAATGTCACCGGGCGCGGACGGGAGAGGATAATCCGCTATAGATATTGTACATGACAGTGGTGTGAACAGGACTGCGATATATACGGCGGTAATTCTCTACAACTGATAGAAATACTGGACCGAAACCACTAAATACTGCAAAAACTACAAAACTACCGCTAAACCTACAAGACTACTGCAAAAACTACAAAATCTACTGCAAAAACTACAAACCTACTGCAAAAACTACAAACCTACTGCAAAAACTACAAAACCTACTGCAAAAACTACAAACCTACTGCAAAAACTACAAAACCTACTGCAAAAACTACAAACCTACTGCAAAAACTACAAAACCTACTGCAAAACCTACAAAACTACCGCTAAACCTACAAAACTACCGCTAAACCTACAAGACTACTGCAAAAACTACAAACCTACTGCAAAAACTACAAACCTACTGCAAAAACTACAAAACCTACTGCAAAAACTACAAAACTACCGCTAAACCTACAAAACTACCGCTAAACCTACAAGACTACTGCAAAAACTACAAACCTACTGCAAAAACTACAAACCTACTGCAAAAACTACAAAACCTACTGCAAAAACTACAAAACTACCGCTAAACCTACAAGACTACTGCAAAAACTACAAACCTACTGCAAAAACTACAAAATCTGCAAAAACTACAAACCTACCGCTAAACCTACAAAACCTACTGCTAAACCTACAAAACCTACTGCAAAACCTACAAACCTACTGCAAAAACTACAAAACTACCGCTAAACCTACAAGACTACTGCAAAAACTACAAAACCTACTGCAAAACCTACAAAACTACTGCAAAATCTACCGCTAAACCTACAAAACCTACTGCAAAAACTACAAAACCTACTGCAAAAACTACAAAACCTACTGCAAAAACTACAAAATCTGCAAAAACTACAAACCTACTGCAAAAACTACAAAACTACCGCTAAACCTACAAGACTACTGCAAAAACTACAAAACCTACTGCAAAAACTACAAAACTACCGCTAAACCTACAAAACTACTGCAAAATCTACCGCTAAACCTACAAAACCTACTGCAAAAACTACAAAACCTACTGCAAAAACTACAAAATCTGCAAAAACTACAAACCTACTGCAAAACCTACAAAACTACTGCAAAATCTACCACTAAACCTACAAAAACCTACTGCAAAACCTACAAACCTACTGCAAAAACTACAAAACTACCGCTAAACCTACAAAACTACCGCTAAACCTACAAAACCTACTGCTAAACCTACAAAACTACCGCTAAACCTACAAAACTACCGCTAAACCTACAAGACTACTGCAAAAACTACAAACCTACTGCAAAAACTACAAAACTACCGCTAAACCTACAAGACTATTGCAAAAACTACAAAACCTACTGCAAAAACTACAAACCTACTGCAAAAACTACAAAACTACCGCTAAACCTACAAAACCTACTGCAAAAACTACAAAACCTACTGCAAAAACTACAAACCTACTGCAAAAACTACAAAACTACCGCTAAACCTACAAAACCTACTGCAAAACTACAAAACCTACTGCAAAAACTACAAACCTACTGCAAAAATGACAAAACTACCGCTAAACCTACAAAACTACCGCTAAACCTACAAAACTACTGCTAAACCTACAAAACTACTGCTAAACCTACAAAACCTACAAAACTACTGCTAAACCTACAAAACTACCGCTAAACCTACAAAACTACTGCTAAACCTACAAAACTACTGCTAAACCTACAAAACTACCGCTAAACCTACAAAACTACTGCTAAACCTACAAAACTACCGCTAAACCTACAAAACCTACAAAACTACTGCTAAACCTACAAAACTACCGCTAAACCTACAAAACTACCGCTAAACCTACAAAACTACCACTAAACCTACAAAACTACCGCTAAACCTACAAAACTACCGCTAAACCTACAAAACTACCGCTAAACCTACAAAACTACTGCTAAAACTACAAAACTACCACTAAAACTACAAAACTACCGCTAAACCTACTCCACCTACCGCTAAACCTACAAAAATACAAAACCTACAAAACTACTGCTAAACCTACAAAACTACTGCTAAAACTACAAAACTACTGCTAAAACTACAAAACTACTGCTAAAACTACAAAACCTACTGCTAAACCTACAAAACTACTGCTAAACCTACAAAACTACCGCTAAACCTACAAAACTACTGCTAAACCTACAAAACTACCGCTAAACCTACAAAACTACTGCTAAACCTACAAAACTACTGCTAAACCTACAAAACTACTGCTAAACCTACAAAACTACTGCTAAACCTACAAAACTACTGCTAAACCTACAAAACTACCGCTAAACCTACAAAACTACCGCTAAACCTACAAAACTACTGCTAAACCTACAAAACTACCGCTAAACCTACAAAACTACCGCTAAAACTACAAAACCTACTGCTAAACCTACAAAACTACTGCTAAACCTACAAAACTACTGCTAAACCTACAAAACTACTGCTAAACCTACAAAACTACCGCTAAACCTACAAAACTACCGCTAAAACTACAAAACCTACTGCTAAACCTACAAAACTACTGCTAAACCTACAAAACTACCGCTAAACCTACAAAACTACTGCTAAACTTACAAAACTACCGCTAAACCTACAAGACTACTGCAAAAACTACAAAACTACTGCTAAACCTACAAAACTACCGCTAAACCTACAAAACTACCGCTAAAACTACAAAACCTACTGCTAAACCTACAAAACTACTGCTAAACCTACAAAACTACTGCTAAACCTACAAAACTACTGCTAAACCTACAAAACCTACCACTAAAACTACCGCTAAACCTACCCCACCTACCGCTAAACCTACAAAACTACCGCTAAAAGTACAAAACTACCGCTAAACCTACAAAACTACTGCTAAACCTACAAAACCTACCACTAAAACTACCGCTAAGCCTACCCCACCTACCGCTAAACCTACAAAACTACTGCTAAACCTACAAAACTACTGCTAAACCTACAAAACTACTGCTAAACCTACAAAACTCCCGATAAACCTACAAAACTACCACTAAAACTACCGCTAAATCTGCAAAACTACTGCTAAACCTACAAAACTCCCGATAAACCTACAAAACTACCACTAAAACTACCGCTAAACCTGCAAAACTACCGCTTAACCTCCTGCACCTACTGCTAAACCTTCTCCACCTACCGCTGAACCTACACCTACTGCTAAACCTACTGCACCTACCGCTAAACCTACTGCACCTACCGCTAAACCTCCTACACTTACTGCTAAACCTCCTGCACCTACCGCTAAACCTCCTGCACCTACCGCTAAACCTCCTACACCTACTGCTTAACCTACTCCACCTACTGCTAAACCTACTCCACCTACCGCTAAACCTACTGCACCTACCTCTAAACCTCCTGCACCTACTGCTAAACCAACTGCACCTACCGCTAAACCTACTCCACCTACCGCTAAACCTCCTCCAGCTACTGCTAAACCTACTCCACCTACCTCTAAACCTACTGCACCTACCTCTAAACCTACTGCACCTACCGCTAAACCTACTCCACCTACTGCTAAACCTACTGCACCTACCGCTAAACCTACTCCACCTACCGCTAAACTTACTCCACCTACCGCTAAACCTACTCCACCTACCGCTAAACCTACTGCACCTACCGCTCAACCTACTCCACCTACCGCTAAACCTACTCCACCTACCGCTAAACCTCCTGCACCTACCGCTAAACCTCCTGCACCTACCGCTAAACCTACTCCACCTACTCCACCTACCGCTAAACCTACTGCACCTACCGCTAAACCTACTCCACCTACCGCTAAACCTACTCCACCTACCGCTAAACCTACTGCACCTACCGCTAAACCTACTGCACCTACCGCTAAACCTACTGCACCTACCGCTAAACCTCCTACACCTACCGCTAAACCTCCTACACCTACCGCTAAACCTACTCCACCTACCGCTAAACCTCCTCCACCTACCGCTAAACCTACTGCACCTACCGCTAAACCTCCTACACCTACCGCTAAACCTACTACACCTACCGCTAAACCTACTACACCTACCGCTAAACCTCCTAAACCTCCTCCACCTACCGCTAAACCTCCTCCACCTACCGCTAAACCTCCTACACCTACCGCTAAACCTCCTACACCTACCGCTAAACCTACTACACCTACCGCTAAACCTACTACACCTACCGCTAAACCTCCTAAACCTCCTCCACCTACCGCTAAACCTCCTCCACCTACCGCTAAACCTCCTCCACCTACCGCTAAACCTCCTCCACCTACCGCTAAACCTTCACCTACCGCTAAACCTCCTCCACCTACCGCTAAACCTCCTCCACCTACCGCTAAACCTCCTCCACCTACCGCTAAACCTTCACCTACCGCTAAACCTCCTACACCTACCACTAAACCTCCTCCACCTACCGCTAAACCTCCTCCACCTACCGCTAAACCTCCTCCACCTACCACTAAACCTCCTCCACCTACCGCTAAACCTCCTCCACCTACCGCTAAACCTACTCCACCTACCGCTAAACCTACTCCACCTACCGCTAAACCTACTCCACCTACCGCTAAACCTTCCTCCACCTACCGCTAAACCTCCTCCACCTACCGCTAAACCTCCTCCACCTACTGCTAAAATTAGTTGTCAAGTTGTAATACCGCACACAGCTTGAGGACAGGGGTGGCGCTGTTTCAAATAGAAATTAGCTCTTTTTTTTATTCCTACATAGCCTTTTTTTTAACCCCTTTCATGACATCCGGTGTAACTATGCCCTAGTCCCGCTCCCGTTGTATGAAGGGCGCTCAGGAGCTGAATGTGCTTCATACCGGGTGGGTACCGGTGGCCAGGACCCACAGCCAATACTGGACTGCACCAATCGGGCGGATGATTCGGCATTAACCCTTTAGTTAGCGGTGTCAACAATGGGAAATAAATAACGTTGCTGGCTAGCTCAGTGGAGCTGAATTGGGACCAACGTGAAAAGATCTCGGGGTCCTGATTGAAGAGGGCGGGTGGAGGTCTCTTACCTTCCTCCTGCTCATCCAATCAGAGAGTCCTGCTGGCCCCGCCCACTCTCTGTTCTGACAGCAGGACTCTCACAGTCTCTCTAACGAGTCCTGTCAGGATTTCTACATCGAGGGGAGGAGATTCATCAAAACCCGTCCAGAGGAAAAGTTGCCCATAACAACCAATCAGATCGCTGCTTTCATTTTCCAGAGGCCTTTTCAAAAATGAAAGAAGCGATCGGATTGGTTGCTATGGGCAACTGGTCAACTTTTTCTCTATTCAAGTTTTGATAAATATTCCTGCGGCAGTGGTCATGACATCACGGCCACGACCCCTCATGACTTCACGCCCCCTCCAGTCATGTCTATGGGAGGGGGCGTGTCTACACGCCCCCTCCCATAGACAAGAATGGAGGGGGCGTGGTGTGACATCACAATCCCAGCATCCATTGCTTGGAGCACCGAAGTATCCCTTAAACGATCGGACATGTTTTTAATCCATCGATGGGTTAATAATGTTCTGCGGACATTTTCCCAGCGCCGGAGCTCCTCCTATAAAGCATCTGCCGCTCAGCAGGACGTCGGCGCGGCTGGTTCTCACCAGTCTGACCACCCACCGCCGCCGGCTGCGCTAGACTCTTAGTGTTCCGTAAAAATAATTCCTGACTAATATATAAACCAGCTAAATGGCGTCACGCTGAGTCGGGATCGGACGTGTAGCTCCATATGCCAAATGGGCTGAATGAGGACACAAGTGTAAAGGGAAACTCCACCCAGAAATAAAGATTCCCATATGTTCATTGTTATTATGTGCAGACACAGGATTTATAAATGGCGTAACCCCGGACGTCTGCGGTAGACTTCAGTTTATTATCTTCATTTATTAGGGCTAATCCAATATGGCTTCCACCTCATCACCGATTCCCATTAAGGGGGGACTCTGCCCCTAGACATCTTATCCTCCACCATCGTTTAGAGCGTTGGGTTCAGCGCTGGAAGCTCGTGATGTCACGGCCACGCCCCCTGAATGCAAGTCTATGGGAGGGGGCGTGACGGCCGTCACGCCCCCTCCTATAGACTTGCATTGAGGGGGAGTGGCCGTGACGTCATGAGCCTCCTCCCCACATTGCCAGTCATCCGGCACGGAGCGAAGTTGGGTGCCGCAGCTGAGATCGCGGGTGTCCCAAGCGGCGAGACCCCCGCAATCAGACATGTTATCCCCTATCCTTTGGCTAGAAGATAAGATGTCTAGGGGCGGAGTACCCCTTTAAACACAAAGAGATGCAGTTTTCACATAGATATTAAAGGGGTACTCCGGTGGAAAACTGGTGCCAGAAAGTTACACAGATTTGTGCATTACTTCTATACAAAAATCTTAATCCTTCCAGTACTTATCAGCTGCTGTATGCTCCACAGGAAGTTGTGTAGTTCTTTCCAGTCTGACCACAGTGCTCTCACACATTTGCTGGTGTCAGCAGCACTGTGGCCAGCACTGTGTGAGAGTACTGTGGTCAGACTGGAAAGAACTACACAACTTCCTGTGGAGCATACAGCAGCTGATAAGTACTGGAAGGATTAAGATTTTTGACACCTCTGTCCATATCAGGAACTGTCCAGGGATTTACTCCTGCTCTGGACAGTTCCCGACATGGACAGAGGTGTCAGCAGAGAGCACTGTGGTCAGACATGCAAAAAGAAAAGAACTTCCTGTGGAGCATACAGCAGCTGATAAGTACTGGAAGGATTAAGATTTTTTTAATAGAAGTAATTTACAAATCTGTTTAACTTTCTGGCACCAGTTGATTTAAAAAAAAAATAATAATAATAATAATGTTTTCCAGTGGCGTATCCCTTTAAGATTTTTATATAGAAGTAATTTACAGACCTGTTTAACTTTTTGGCACCAGTTGATTAAAAAAAATTTAGTTTTCCCCCGCAGTACCCCTTTAATCACATAACATAACCCTAAGGAACGCCATGTGCACAGTCTCCTATCTGTCCTTTTTCATCTGCTGCTGATTTTGTTCTACGCTACCCTCTAGGTATGAACCATTATTTTAATCTTTTCATTCATTTCTGATTCTGTTCTTTTGGTTTGACCCTTGCTATCCCTGATGATGCTTCTGATTCTGTTCTTTTGGTTTGACCCTTGCTATCCCTGATGATGCTTCTGATTCTGTTCTTTTGGTTTGACCCTTGCTATCCCTGATGATGCTTCTGATTCTGTTCTTTTGGTTTGACCCTTGCTATCCCTGATGATGCTTCTGATTCTGTTCTTTTGGTTTGACCCTTGCTATCCCTGATGATGCTTCTGATTCTGTCCTTTTGGTTTGACCCTTGCTATCCCTGATGATGCTTCTGATTCTGTTCTTTTGGTTTGACCCTTGCTATCCCTGATGATGCTTCTGATTCTGTTCTTTTGGTTTGACCCTTGCTATCCCTGATGATGCTTCTGATTCTGTTCTTTTGGTTTGACCCTTGCTATCCCTGATGATGCTTCTGATTCTGTTCTTTTGGTTTGACCCTTGCTATCCCTGATGATGCTTCTGATTCTGTTCTTTTGGTTTGACCCTTGCTATCCCTGATGATGCTTCTGATTCTGTTCTTTTGGTTTGACCCTTGCTATCCCTGATGATGCTTCTGATTCTGTTCTTTTGGTTTGACCCTTGCTATCCCTGATGATGCTTCTGATCCTGTTCTTTTGGTTTGACCCTTGCTATCCCTGATGATGCTTCTGATTCTGTTCTTTTGGTTTGACCCTTGTTATCCCTGATGATGCTTCTGATTCTGTTCTTTTGGTTTGACCCTTGTTATCCCTGATGATGCTTCTGATTCTGTTCTTTTGGTTTGACCCTTGCTATCCCTGATGATGCTTCTGATTCTGTTCTTTTGGTTTGACCCTTGTTATCCCTGATGATGCTTCTGATTCTGTTCTTTTGGTTTGACCCTTGCTATCCCTGATGATGCTTCTGATTCTGTTCTTTTGGTTTGACCCTTGCTATCCCTGATGATGCTTCTGATTCTGTTCTTTTGGTTTGACCCTTGCTATCCCTGATGATGCTTCTGATTCTGTTCTTTTGGTTTGACCCTTGCTATCCCTGATGATGCTTCTGATTCTGTTCTTTTGGTTTGACCCTTGCTATCCCTGATGATGCTTCTGATTCTGTTCTTTTGGTTTGACCCTTGCTATCCCTGATGATGCTTCTGATTCTGTTCTTTTGGTTTGACCCTTGCTATCCCTGATGATGCTTCTGATTCTGATTTTGTACCGTGCTGATCTCTCTGACTCACTTTGGATTTAACCCTTGTTTGCTACCTTTGTACCTGTTCTGCCCGTTTGTTACCCACCTGGCCTGTCTGACTTTCCTAATGTCCCTGCACTTTGGGAGTGTTGTTTACTGCGCATTGTCCATATTGGGGCGAGCACTAGTCTGCACTGTTCCCTACTGATGTGACCGTGGTGCCGTGAACAGTACATACAGGAGCAGGGATTTTTTGCAACGTTCTGTGCTGCTCTACAGTAACCATGGTAACTGCGCCCCCTTTGATGATTAACATATCCGTAACAGTCATCAGCAGAACTCATTCGCTATAAGGGTAGGGTCACACCTAGCGCACCTGCTGCGTATTTGATGCTGCAGATCCGCTACTGCCCATCCCTAGAGTGTGCCTCCAGCTGTTTTCCCCGTGTCCTGCTCGCAGTAGCAATCCGCTGCCACGAGCAGTGGGATAAGGGGATAAGATGTCTAAGTGCCGGAGTACCCCTTTAAATACGCAGTAGATTTGTATGCAGTTTAGGATTTGTGTGCAGTTTAGGGTTTGTATGCAGTTTAGGCTTTGTGTGCAGCTTAGGGTTTGTGTGCAGTTTAGGATTTGTGTGCAGTTTAGGATTTGTGTGCAGTTTAGGATTTGTGTGCAGTTTAGGGTTTGTGTGCAGTTTAGGGTTTGTGTGCAGTTTAGGCTTTGTGTGCAGTTTAGGGTTTGTGTGCAGTTTAGGATTTGTGTGCAGTTTAGGGTTTGTGTGCAGTTTAGGGTTTGTGTGCAGTTTAGGATTTGTGTGCAGTTTAGGGTTTGTTTGCAGTTTAGGCTTTGTGTGCAGTTTAGGCTTTGTGTGCAGTTTAGGATTTGTGTGCAGTTTAGGGTTTGTGTGCAGTTTAGGGTTTGTGTGCAGTTTAGGCTTTGTGTGCAGTTTAGGCTTTGTGTGCAGTTTAGGATTTGTGTGCAGTTTAGGATTTGTGTGCAGTTTAGGGTTTGTGTGCAGTTTAGGATTTGTGTGCAGTTTAGGGTTTGTGTGCAGTTTAGGGTTTGTGTGCAGTTTAGGGTTTGTGTGCAGTTTAGGGTTTGTGTGCAGTTTAGGGTTTGTGTGCAGTTTAGGATTTGTGTGCAGTTTAGGATTTGTGTGCAGTTTAGGATTTGTGTGCAGTTTAGGATTTGTATGCAGTTTAGGATTTGTATGCCGGTAGACCCCAGGGATTACACAAAACAGGGAGGCAGGACTTCTATATAACTAACCGATGATGGTTTTGCCGGTATCTCATGGTTTAGAACAATGACATTGGTCACCGTGACCTGGGGTGGGTGGAGAAGATGTGCTCCTTGTTCACAGTGACTGAGGCATACAGTGTACAGGAGCAGGGACTTCTATTTTTTAGACAGGAGTCCTTGCTCCTGTAGGTAGTTTCCATGGTGCTCTCTAAGGGTCTATTCACACATACAGTATTCTGCACAGATTTGATGCGCAGGATTTTCTGCTGCAGATTTCAATGTAAACTAAATGACTGAACACAGCTGGAAATCCTGCGCATAAAATCTGCGCAGAATACTGTACGTGTGAATAGAACCTAAAAGTACAAAAAACTAAAACACCGGGGCACTCCGTAGTGTAGTATTTTAAGGGGGTAGGTGATGGAAGTGTCACCTATGGTGTGGTACTAACCTTTTCTGGTTCTGCAGTAGGGTGGGCACAACACTACGGTAGGCTTACGGTAAAGGGGACTGATACAGTCTGTTGTTCAGTGGTCCCTATCCGTGTCCCCGAGGGTACGGAATGTGAAACAAAGGTAATAAAAAGCTGAAAAATTGGGTCTTGGTAGAGCGTTACTGTTCAAGCAAGAATACTCGAAACGCCACAGGTGCACGGGGCAATTTATTCACAAACAGATACTGAACAACGCGTTTCGGCACTAACTTGGGCCTTCCTCAGGTCCACAAGAGGTTATGGCTTGAGGGTCCTGATGCGGCTCTCTGTGCAGCGGTTGCAGAACATTTCAGTCTACAAATCTTCAGCACTTGCTGTATTCATTGCCTGTCTGCTCTTCTGTCTGTGGCATTACTCAGCACAAGGCAGCATACTGTAGACGCCTCCTTCTTTCCTAAATGTCCCAATAAAGATATATATGTGTAGGATAGTGATGTAGTCTCAGGGGGTGGAGCTAGAGCTCAGAGACAGGATCCAGACACGCCCCCTGAGACAGCAGAGCATGATGCGTTGTCTCAGGAGAGAGGGAGGAGCCGGGGAGCTGCTGAGACAACACCACACTGACAATGAGAGAAGTATATGACTTCCTGTCAGGAGTTAGGGAGGAGCTAATGAGCTGATGAGACAACACCATACAGAAACGAGAGGACTACACAACTTCCTGTTAGGAGAGTGGGAGGAACCAGGAGCTGCTGAGACAACACCATACTGACAATGAGAGAAGTATATGACTTCCTGTCTAGGAAGGGGGAGCAGCTGAGAGCACACCACACTGACAATGAGAGGACTGCACAAAATCCTGTCAGGAGAGAGGGAGGAGCCAAGAGCTAGGGAGACAACACCACACTGACCATAAAAAGATTACACAACTTCCTGTCAGAAGAGAGGGAGGAGCCAGGAGCATCTAAATCTATACCACACTGACTATAAAAGGACTACACAACTTCCTGTCAAGAGAGAGAGAGGGTGGAGCTGGGGAGCTGCTGAGACAACACCACATTGACACTGCAAGGACTACATAACTTCCTGTCTGTAGTAATTCAAACAAGAACATACTGAAGCCAGTACAATTAGTGATAACACCATATAAGTAAGTTATATGTCTTGGTGTAATCCTTTTATTGAAATACATTTTTCAGTATTCCATACTGTATAGCAGTGGTCTCCAACCTGCGGCCCTACAGATGTTGCAAAACAACAACTCCCAGCATGCCCGGACAGTCAAAAGCATGTCTGCCTTCTCAAGAGGATCCATACTGTCCCTTAAAGGTAAATCAAGGCTTCCCTTTCATCTCATCTCTTACCAGTAGTCTCAAATTGTGGGCCTTTGGATGTTGCAAAACTTCAACTCCCAGCATGCCTGGACAGTCAAAAGCATGTCTGCCTTCTCCAGAGGATCCATACTGTCCCTTAAAGGTAAATCAAGGCTTCCCTTTCATCTCATCTCTTACCAGTAGTCTTAAATTGTGGCCCTCCGGATGTTGCAAAACTTCAACTCCCAGCATGCCCGGACAGCCGTTGGCTGTCCGGGCATGCTGGGAGTTGTAGTTTTGCAACATCTGGAGGTCCGCAGGTTGGAGACCACTGCTGTATGGGCTGTAACAATATTGTAGACCAGAGTTATAGTCCAGGATAACGCTGTATATTTGGCAATTTGTTTTCCTGTTCCCGTGCATTACGGTCTATGTCTGCGCTGTAATAGCGTGCGAGCGAGCGGTAACATTTGGAGTAATAAATCTGGGGGTGCAGCTTATCACAGGGATGGGGTCACTTGGCCGGGGCCCCCGGGGGCCTCAGATGGGGCTGACGTGTGAAACAGGACCTCAGGGCTGCTGGGGGGGGGGGGGGGGGGGCTGTTTGCTTTTTGCTCTGTTTTCTTTGTTTCGCAGCGTTCCGAACAAGGGAACAAAGGTTATTTGGCTCTTTATTCTGCTCCATGTCTCCTCTGACTGAGTCCAGAACATCCAAATGTAATGATGGAAGTCACTGGAACTGATGTGCAACGTCTCCTGCCATATCCTGATATCGTGATAACGTCTCCTGCCATATCCTGATATCGTGATAACGTCTCCTGCCATATACTGATAACGTCTCCTGCCATATCCTGATATCGTGATAACGTCTCCTGCCATATCCTGATATCGTGATAACATCTCCTGCCATATACTGATAACGTCTCCTGCCATATCCTGATATCGTGATAACGTCTCCTGCCATATCCTGATATCCTGATAACGTCTCCTGCCATATCCTGATATCGTGATAACGTCTCCTGCCATATCCTGATATCCTGATAACGTCTCCTGCCATATCCTGATATCCTGATAACGTCTCCTGCCATATCCTGATATCGTGATAACGTCTCCTGCCATATCCTGATATCCTGATAACGTCTCCTGCCATATCCTGATATCCTGATAACGTCTCCTGTCATATCCTGATATCGTGATAACGTCTCCTGCCATATCCTGATATTGTGATAACGTCTCCTGCCATATCCTGATAAGTATTAACCCTGTAACCGAGGCCTCATTCATACGTAAGGAAGATGACGACATGAACCAAACTGTGAACCTCCAGCTGTTGCAAAACTACAACTCCCAGCATGCCCGGTGTTGTAGTTTTGAATTAGCTGTAGGTCCTCTCCATTTGCCATATATATATCATTTATACACCTCCCCTCCAGCTCTATCTGTATACTGCTGCTATCCCTGAGATCAGGATATATAGTAGTTATACACCTCCCCTCCAGCTCTATCTGTATACTGCTGCTATCTCTACGGGATCAGGATATATAGTAGTTATATACCTCCCCTCAAGCTCTATCTGTATACTGCTGCTATCTCTATGAGATCAGGATATATAGTAGTTATACACCTCCCCTCCAGCTCTCTCTGTATACTGCTGCTATCTCTATGGGATCAGTATATATAGTAGTTATACACCTACCCTCCAGCTCTATCTGTATACTGCTGCTATCTCTATGGGATCAGTATATATAGTAGTTATACACCTCCCCCTCCAGCTCTATCTGTATACTGCTGCTATCTCTATGGGATCAGTATATATAGTAGTTATACACCTCCCCTCCAGCTCTATCTGTATACTGCTGCTATCTCTATGGGATCAGTATATATAGTAGTTATACACCTCCAGCTCTATCTGTATATTGCTGCTATCTCTATGGGATCAGGATATATAGTAGTTATACACCTCCCCTCCAGCTCTATCTGTATACTGCTGCTATCTATGGTATCAGGATAAAGCCTTATGGTGTAGTCCTCCCCCCCATTACCAAAATGTCCATATTGACCATGCTTCAGGTTCTTCATCTTTGGGAAGCCTCAGGTGACCCCGGGTTCTACAATAGTATTTGGGCTGGGTGCTGTATACAGTGACTTGTGAACTATATTCATTCTCTTTCTTATGTCTTCTTGGAATCCGAAAGCCTAAAGTATTATTGGGTCCCGTCCATTTGGCAGGCGGCTGACCCTTCGCACCACGACGGATCGGGTTGCGGTAGTACGAGCGGATTGTTCCGGCCTGACCGCAGTCGGAGAGCACATCGGGATCCCATAGGCTCACATGGCTCTGAAGTGATTTAGACTCGGTGTAACGTTGCGAGGCCTCGGTGCCTGGATTGTGGTTTCTGTAGTGTCGGGGCCCGGAGTGATTTAGTGCAGATTTTATGAGTTGTCTATAAAGTCCACGGTTATTAATAACATACGTGTTACAGCCCACACGTTAGATGTAACGTGCGCTGCGAGTCCATGGAGCCAACTGTTTCCTGCCAAAAAGTAAGAAGACGCTTCTGGCAGCCGGAACGTTTACTGGGTCTGTGAGCGGAATTTAAGGGAAGAGGCGAAAGATTCGGAACATTTATACCTAGAAATAATCTGCTTTAAAGGGGTACTCCGGTGGAAAACTTATTTTTTCTTTTTTAAATCTACTGGTGCCAGAAAGTTAAACAGATTTGTAAATTACTTCTATTAAAAAAATCTTAATCCTTCCACTACTTATTAGCTGCTGAATATTACAGAGAATATTATTTTCTTTTTGGAGCACAGTGCTCTCTGCTGACATCACGAGCACAGTGCTCTCTGCTGACATCTCTGTCCATTTTAAGAAGTGTCCAGAGTAGGAGAAAATCCCCATAGCAAACATATATGCTGCTCGGGACAGTTACTAAAATGGACAGAGAGCACTGTGTCAGCAGAGAGCACTGTGGTCATGATGTCAGCAGAGAGCTCTGTGTTCCAAAAAGAAAAATAATTTCCTCTGTAGTATTCAGCAGCTAATAAGTACTGGAAGGATTAAGATTTTTTAATAGAATTCATTTACTAATCTGTTTAACTTTCTGGCACCGGTTAATTAAAAAAAAAAAAAAATAAATAAATAAATAAATAAAAAGTGTTCCACCGGAGTACCCCTTTAACAGGACAGCTGCAAAAAACTGCACGAGTGTCAGGCTTCGCAACAAAAATCGGTATTCATGTCGCCGTTATTCAGTCAGATTTTTTAGGCAAAGTCCAGCAAAGTTCTTCAGATCAGGTGTGGAGCGACACAGTGGGCACCTAGGTGACTGTACGATACCCAGAGAGTTCCGTTCACGAGTCCATTTCTTATTACTAGGACCCATGCACAGAACTCACTTTTGTTCTGGCAACGGCACCAGCCAGTGTGAACTGCGTCGTTCCACAACTATACAATACCCAGTGAGTTCCGTGCATGACTCCGTTTCTTATTACTAGGACCCATGCACAGAACTCACTGTTGCCTTGGTGACGGCACCAGCCAGTGTAGACTGTGTCGCTCCGTAACTGTACGACACTCAGTGAGTTCCGTGCATGACCTTATTTCTTACTACTAGGACCAGTGCAGGGAACTCACTATTGTTCTGGCAACTGCACCAGCCAGTGTGAACTGCGTCGTTCCACGACTATACAATACCCAGTGAGTTCCGTGCATGACTCCGTTTCTTATTACTAGGACCCATGCACAGAACTCACTGTTGCCTTGGTGACGGCACCAGCCAGTGTAGACTGTGTCGCTCCGTAACTGTACGACACTCAGTGAGTTCCGTGCATGACCTTATTTCTTACTACTAGGACCAGTGCAGGGAACTCACTTTTGTTCTGGCAACGCACCAGCCAGTGTGAACTGCGTCGTTCCACAACTATACAATACCCAGTGAGTTCCGTGCATGACTCCGTTTCTTATTACTAGGACCCATGCACAGAACTCACTGTTGCCTTGGTGACGGCACCAGCCAGTGTAGACTGTGTCGCTCCGTAACTGTACGACACTCAGTGAGTTCCGTGCATGACCTTATTTCTTACTACTAGGACCAGTGCAGGGAACTCACTTTTGTTCTGGCAACGCACCAGCCAGTGTGAACTGCGTCGTTCCACAACTATACAATACCCAGTGAGTTCCGTGCATGACTCCGTTTCTTATTACTAGGACCCATGCACAGAACTCACTGCTGCCTTGGTGACGGCACCAGCCAGTGTAGACTGTGTCGCTCCGTAACTGTACGACACTCAGTGAGTTCCGTGCATGACCTTATTTCTTACTACTAGGACCAGTGCAGGGAACTCACTTTTGTTCTGGCAACGGCACCAGCCAGTGTGAACTGCGTCGTTCCACAACTATACAATACCCAGTGAGTTCCGTGCATGACTCCGTTTCTTATTACTAGGACCCATGCACAGAACTCACTGTTGCCTTGGTGACGGCACCAGCCAGTGTAGACTGTGTCGCTCTGTAACTGTACGACACTCAGTGAGTTCCGTGCATGACCTTATTTCTTACTACTAGGACCAGTGCAGGGAACTCACTATTGTTCTGGCAACTGCACCAGCCAGTGTGAACTGCGTCGTTCCACGACTATACAATACCCAGTGAGTTCCGTGCATGACTCCGTTTCTTATTACTAGGACCCATGCACAGAACTCACTGTTGCCTTGGTGACGGCACCAGCCAGTGTAGACTGTGTCGCTCCGTAACTGTACGACACTCAGTGAGTTCCGTGCATGACCTTATTTCTTACTACTAGGACCAGTGCAGGGAACTCACTTTTGTTCTGGCAACGCACCAGCCAGTGTGAACTGCGTCGTTCCACAACTATACAATACCCAGTGAGTTCCGTGCATGACTCCGTTTCTTATTACTAGGACCCATGCACAGAACTCACTGTTGCCTTGGTGACGGCACCAGCCAGTGTAGACTGTGTCGCTCCGTAACTGTACGACACTCAGTGAGTTCCGTGCATGACCTTATTTCTTACTACTAGGACCAGTGCAGGGAACTCACTTTTGTTCTGGCAACGCACCAGCCAGTGTGAACTGCGTCGTTCCACAACTATACAATACCCAGTGAGTTCCGTGCATGACTCCGTTTCTTATTACTAGGACCCATGCACAGAACTCACTGCTGCCTTGGTGACGGCACCAGCCAGTGTAGACTGTGTCGCTCCGTAACTGTACGACACTCAGTGAGTTCCGTGCATGACCTTATTTCTTACTACTAGGACCAGTGCAGGGAACTCACTTTTGTTCTGGCAACTGCACCAGCCAGTGTGAACTGCGTCGTTCCACAACTATACAATACCCAGTGAGTTCCGTGCATGACTCCGTTTCTTATTACTAGGACCCATGCACAGAACTCACTGTTGCCTTGGTGACGGCACCAGCCAGTGTAGACTGTGTCGCTCCGTAACTGTACGACACTCAGTGAGTTCCGTGCATGACCTTATTTCTTACTACTAGGACCAGTGCAGGGAACTCACTTTTGTTCTGGCAACTGCACCAGCCAGTGTGAACTGCGTCGTTCCACAACTATACAATACGCAGTGAGTTCCGTGCATGACTCCATTTCTTATTACGAGGACCTGTGCAAGGAATGTGGGAGTCGCCCACAGCTTTTTAGTGGTATCCTCCCTAAGGTTGTAAATTTATAGCATCACATTATGTTCTGCACTTGTACCGCGTGCGGAGGACCCCCGACCACTAACATCCCCAGATACAAAACCTGTGTCTCAAACCTTGTACTTGCCTAATCCTCATCTCCAACACCTCAAACCTCAATATATCCAAAGACCAGTGTTTTCCTAACCAGGGTGCCTCCAGCTGTTGCAAAACTACAACTCACAGCATGTACACATAAAAATATACTTATATAAGACCCCCGACTATACACAGGCAAGTATTTATATAAGACCCCCGACTATACACATACAAGTATTTATATAAGACCCCCGACTATACACATACAAGTATTTATATAAGACCCCCGACTATACACATACAAGTATTTATATAAGACCCCCGACTATACACATACAAGTATTTATATAAGACCCCCGACTATACACATACAAGTAGTTATATAAGACCCCCGACTATACACATACAAGTAGTTATATAAGACCCCCGACTATACACATACAAGTACTTATATAAGACCCCGACTATACACATACAAGTAGTTATATAAGACCCCGACTATACACATACAAGTATTTATATAAGACCCCCGACTATACACATACAAGTATTTATATAAGACCCCCGACTATACACATACAAGTAGTTATATAAGACCCCCGACTATACACATACAAGTATTTATATAAAACCCCGACTATACACATACAAGTAGTTATATAAGACCCCCGACTATACACATGCAAGTATTTATATAAGACCCCCGACTATACACATGCAAGTAGTTATATAAGACCCCCGACTATACACATGCAAGTATTTATATAAGACCCCCGACTATACACATACAAGTATTTATATAAGACCCCGACTATACACATACAAGTATTGATATAAGACCCCCGACTATACACATACAAGTATTTATATAAGACCCCCGACTATACACATACAAGTATTTATATAAGACCCCGACTATACACATACAAGTATTGATATAAGACCCCGACTATACACATACAAGTATTTATATAAGACCCCCGACTATACACATACAAGTAGTTATATAAGACCCCCGACTATACACATACAAGTATTTATATAAGACCCCCGACTATACACATACAAGTATTGATATAAGACCCCCGACTATACACATACAAGTATTTATATAAGACCCCCGACTATACACATACAAGTACTTATATAAGACCCCCGACTATACACATACAAGTATTTATATAAGACCCCCGACTATACACATACAAGTAGTTATATAAGACCCCCGACTATACACATACAAGTAGTTATATAAGACCCCCGACTATACACATACAAGTAGTTATATAAGACCCCGACTATACACATACAAGTATTTATATAAGACCCCCGACTATACACATACAAGTATTGATATAAGACCCCCGACTATACACATACAAGTATTTATATAAGACCCCCGACTATACACATACAAGTACTTATATAAGACCCCCGACTATACACATACAAGTATTTATATAAGACCCCCGACTATACACATACAAGTAGTTATATAAGACCCCCGACTATACACATACAAGTAGTTATATAAGACCCCCGACTATACACATACAAGTATTAATACAAGACCCCCGACTATACACATACAAGTACTTATATAAGACCCCCGACTATACACATACAAGTATTTATATAAGACTCCCGACTATACACATACAAGTATTAATACAAGACCCCCGACTATACACATACAAGTATTTATATAAGACCCCCGACTATACACATACAAGTAGTTATATAAGACCCCCGACTATACACATACAAGTAGTTATATAAGACCCCCGACTATACACATACAAGTATTTATATAAGACCCCCGACTATACACATACAAGTATTAATACAAGACCCCCGACTATACACATACAAGTATTTATATAAGACCCCCGACTATACACATACAAGTAGTTATATAAGACCCCCGACTATACACATACAAGTACTTATATAAGACCCCGACTATACACATACAAGTAGTTATATAAGACCCCGACTATACACATACAAGTATTTATATAAGACCCCCGACTATACACATACAAGTATTTATATAAGACCCCCGACTACACACATACAAGTATTTATATAAGACCCCGGACTATACACATACAAGTATTTATATAAGACCCCCGACTATACACATACAAGTATTTATATAAGACCCCCGACTATACACATACAAGTATTTATATAAGACCCCCGACTATACACATACAAGTAGTTATATAAGACCCCCGACTATACACATACAAGTATTTATATAAGACCCCCGACTACACACATACAAGTATTTATATAAGACCCCGGACTATACACATACAAGTATTTATATAAGACCCCCGACTATACACATACAAGTATTTATATAAGACCCCCGACTATACACATACAAGTATTTATATAAGACCCCCGACTATACACATACAAGTAGTTATATAAGACCCCCGACTATACACATACAAGTATTTATATAAGACCCCCGACTATACACATACAAGTACTTATATAAGACCCCCGACTATACACATACAAGTAGTTATATAAGACCCCCGACTATACACATACAAGTATTTATATAAGACCCCGGACTATACACATACAAGTAGTTATATAAGACCCCCGACTATACACATACAAGTATTTATATAAGACCCCCGAGCTTGTAAACATTTCACCCCAAACATACATTGTCCAGTATTACATAGTTATTCTATAAAATCTATTTTTTTCTAGGAAACAAAGAACAATTTCAGCCACATTAATATTTTTTGTAATATAGTAATAAAGGTTCTGCTCATATATTAGCGGATATTAAAGATCCAATCAGTATCAGTATCAGACCCACAATGTCCTCACTATATAACCCGACGCATCTCATATCCTCAGTGTTATCAGAAAATCTTCAATAAACGAGAGCAGAAAGATTACACATCGCTCCGGAACACAAAGGGTTCTCGTCCTGTAATGGGATCATTATTAATGTAATGTACACAGTGACCTCACCAGCAGAATAGTGAGTGCAGCTCTGGGGTATAATACAGGATATAACTCGGGATCAGTACAGGATAAGTAATGTAATGTATGTACACAGTGACCTCACCAGCAGAATAGTGAGTGCAGCTCTGGGGTATAATACAGGATATAACTCGGGATCAGTATAGGATAAGTAATGTAATGTATGTGCACAGTGACCCCACCAGCAGAATAGTGAGTACAGCTCTGGAGTATAATACAGGATATAACTCAGGATCAGTACAGGATAAGTAATGTAATGTATGTACACAGTGACCTCACCAGCAGAATAGTGAGTACAGCTCTGGGGTATAATACAGGATATAACTCGGGATCAGTACAGGATAAGTAATGTAATGTATGTACACAGTGACCTCACCAGCAGAATAGTGAGTACAGCTCTGGGGTATAATACAGGATATAACTCAGGATCAGTACAGGATAAGTAATGTAATGTATGTACACAGTGACCTCACCAGCAGAATAGTGAGTGCAGCTCTGGGGTATAATACAGGATATAACTCGGGATCAGTACAGGATAAGTAATATAATGTATGTACACAGTGACCTCACCAGCAGAATAGTGAGTACAGCTCTGGAGTATAATACAGGATATAACTCAGGATCAGTACAGGATAAGTAATGTAATGTATGTACACAGTGACCTCACCAGCAGAATAGTGAGTACAGCTCTGGAGTATAATACAGGATATAACTCTGGATCAGTACAGGATAAGTAATGTAATGTATGTACACAGTGACTCTCCCAGCAGAATAGTGAGTACAGCTCTGGAGTATAATACAGGATATAACTCAGGATCAGTACAGGATAAGTAATGTAATGTATGTACACAGTGACCTCACCAGCAGAATAGTGAGTACAGCTCTGGAGTATAATACAGGATATAACTCAGGATCAGTACAGGATAAGTAATGTAATGTATGTACACAGTGACCTCACCAGCAGAATAGTGAGTACAGCTCTGGAGTATAATACAGGATATAACTCAGGATCAGTACAGGATAAGTAATGTAATGTATGTACACAGTGACCTCACCAGCAGAATAGTGAGTGCAGCTCTGGGGTATAATACAGGATATAACTCGGGATCAGTACAGGATAAGTAATATAATGTATGTACACAGTGATCTCACCAGCAGAATAGTGAGTACAGCTCTGGAGTATAATACAGGATATAACTCAGGATCAGTACAGGATAAGTAATGTAATGTATGTACACAGTGACCCCACCAGCAGAATAGTGAGTACAGCTCTGGAGTATAATACAGGATATAACTCAGGATCAGTACAGGATAAGTAATGTAATGTATGTACACAGTGACCTCACCAGCAGAATAGTGAGTGCAGCTCTGGGGTATAATACAGGATATAACTCGGGATCAGTACAGGATAAGTAATGTAATGTATGTACACAGTGATCTCACCAGCAGAATAGTGAGTACAGCTCTGGAGTATAATACAGGATATAACTCAGGATCAGTACAGGATAAGTAATGTAATGTATGTACACAGTGACCCCACCAGCAGAATAGTGAGTACAGCTCTGGAGTATAATACAGGATATAACTCAGGATCAGTACAGGATAAGTAATGTAATGTATGTACACAGTGACCTCACCAGCAGAATAGTGAGTACAGCTCTGGAGTATAATACAGGATATAACTCAGGATCAGTACAGGATAAGTAATGTAATGTATGTACACAGTGACCTCACCAGCAGAATAGTGAGTACAGCTCTGGAGTATAATACAGGATATAACTCTGGATCAGTACAGGATAAGTAATGTAATGTATGTACACAGTGACTCTCCCAGCAGAATAGTGAGTACAGCTCTGGAGTATAATACAGGATATAACTCAGGATCAGTACAGGATAAGTAATGTAATGTATGTACACAGTGACCTCACCAGCAGAATAGTGAGTACAGCTCTGGAGTATAATACAGGATATAACTCAGGATCAGTACAGGATAAGTAATGTAATGTATATACACAGTGACCTCACCAGCAGAATAGTGAGTACAGCTCTGGAGTATAATACAGGATATAACTCAGGATCAGTACAGGATAAGTAATGTAATATATGTACACAGTGATCTCACCAGCAGAATAGTGAGTACAGCTCTGGAGTATAATACAGGATATAACTCAGGATCAGTACAGGATAAGTAATGTAATATATGTACACAGTGATCTCACCAGCAGAATAGTGAGTACAGCTCTGGAGTATAATACAGGATATAACTCAGGATCAGTACAGGATAAGTAATGTAATGTATGTACACAGTGACCTCACCAGCAGAATAGTGAGTACAGCTCTGGAGTATAATACAGGATATAACTCAGGATCAGTACAGGATAAGTAATGTATGTACACAGTGACCTCACCAGCAGAATAGTGAGTGCAGCTCTGGAGTATAATACAGGATATAACTCAGGATCAGTACAGGATAAGTAATGTAATGTATGTACACAGTGACCTCACCAGCAGAATAGTGAGTACAGCTCTGGGGTATAATACAGGATATAACTCAGGATCAGTACAGGATAAGTAATGTAATGTATGTATACAGTGACCCCACCAGCAGAATAGTGAGTACAGCTCTGGAGTATAATACAGGATATAACTCAGGATCAGTACAGGATAAGTAATGTAATGTAATGTACACAGTGACCTCACCAGCAGAATAGTGAGTACAGCTCTGGGGTATAATACAGGATATAACTCAGGATCAGTACAGGATAAGTAATGTAATGTATATACACAGTGACCTCACCAGCAGAATAGTGAGTGCAGCTCTGGAGTATAATACAGGATATAACTCAGGATCAGTACAGGATAAGTAATGTAATGTATGTATACAGTGATCTCACCAGCAGAATAGTGAGTACAGCTCTGGAGTATAATACAGGATATAACTCAGGATCAGTACAGGATAAGTAATGTAATGTATGTACACAGTGACCTCACCAGCAGAATAGTGAGTACAGCTCTGGAGTATAATACAGGATATAACTCAGGATCAGTACAGGATAAGTAATGTAATGTATGTACACAGTGACCTCACCAGCAGAATAGTGAGTACAGCTCTGGGGTATAATACAGGATATAAGTCAGGATCAGTACAGGATAAGTAATGTAATGTATATACACAGTGACCTCACCAGCAGAATAGTGAGTACAGCTCTGGAGTATAATATAGGATATAACTCAGGATCAGTACAGGATAAGTAATGTAATGTATGTACACAGTGACCTCACCAGCAGAATAGTGAGTACAGCTCTGGGGTATAATACAGGATATAACTCAGGATCAGTACAGGATAAGTAATGTAATGTATGTACACAGTGACCCCACCAGCAGAATAGTGAGTACAGCTCTGGAGTATAATACAGGATATAACTCAGGGTCAGTACAGGATCAGTAATGTATGTACACAGTGACCTCACCAGCAGAATAGTGAGTGCAGCTCTGGAGTATAATACAGGATATAACTCAGGATCAGTACAGGATCAGTAATGTAATGTATGTCCACAGTGACCTCACCAGCAGAATAGTGAGTACAGCTCTGGAGTATAATACAGGATATAACTCAGGATCAGTACAGGATCAGTAATGTAATGTATGTCCACAGTGACCTCACCAGCAGAATAGTGAGTACAGCTCTGGGGTATAATACAGGATATAACTCAGGATCAGTACAGGATAAGTAATGTAATGTATGTCCACAGTGACCTCACCAGCAGAATAGTGAGTGCCGCTCTGGAGTAGATAGAGAAGCCTCTACATCACTAGTTCTGAGCAGTAAGCACGAGCCCCTCCACATCCCGCCCATTCTACCGAGTCACGTGACTGGACGGTGTCACGTGTCTGTGTGACGTCAGAAGGTCCTTCCATGCCGTAGTAGTTATCTTTCACCCTCTGCCCTGCTGCCGGGGCCGCCATTCTGGACGGGGTCGCTGTACGGCAGTGACGTGAAGCCGGCTTCTTTCTGGTGAGGATCCTGTATGTCGGTATATAGAGGGGGACAGGGAGGCTGGCGGGCTGTAGGGGGCGCTCCTCTCTGTATAGGACCCACATGGCTGACAATTGTAATGTCAGGTTGGATAACACTGCAGTCACTTCATGTCCTCCATTATGTCCTGTACCTGACACTGCCTAGAACAGTCTTTCACAACCAGGGTGCCTCCAGCTGTTGCAAAACTACAACTCCCGCTGTCCAGCCATGCTGGGAGTTGTAGTTTTGCAACAGCTGGAGGCACCCTGGTTAGGATACACTTGCAAGTCCTTTACCTATAGAGGGCGCTCCCATCTTCATCACTGGGTATTCCCATTATCACATGTGACCCCTTAATTACATTATAGGAGATATATCTACTTGATCACTGGGACCACCACTGATCTACAGGATAGGAGATATCACTGGGACCACCACTGATCTACAGGATAGGAGATATATCTACCTGATCACTGGGACCACCACTGATCTACAGGATAGGAGATATCCCTGGGACCACCACTGATCTACAGGATAGGAGATATCACTGGGACCACCACTGATCTACAGGATAGGAGATATATCTACCTGATCACTGGGACCACCACTGATCTACAGGATAGGAGATATCCCTGGGACCACCACTGATCTACAGGATAGGAGATATCACTGGGACCACCACTGATCTACAGGATAGGAGATATATCTACCTGATCACTGGGACCACCACTGATCTACAGGATAGGAGATATCCCTGGGACCACCACTGATCTACAGGATAGGAGATATATCTACCTGATCACTGGGACCACCACTGAACTACAGGATAGGAGATATCACTGGGACCACCACTGATCTACAGGATAGGAGATATCACTGGGACCACCACTGATCTACAGGATAGGAGATATCACTGGGGCCACCACTGATCTACAGGATAGGAGATATCACTGGGACCACCACTGATCTACAGGATAGGAGAAATCACTGGGACCACCACTGATCCACAGGATAGGAGATATCCCTGGGACCACCACTGATCTACAGGATAGGAGATATATCTACCTGATCACTGGGACCACCACTGATCTACAGGATAGGAGATATCACTGGGACCACCACTGATCTACAGGATAGGAGATATATCTACCTGATCACTGGGACCACCACTGATCTACAGGATAGGAGATATATCTACCTGATCACTGGGACCACCACTGATCTACAGGATAGGAGATATCACTGGGGCCACCACTGATCTACAGGATAGGAGATATCTCTGGGACCACCACTGATCTATAGGATAGGAGATATCGACCTGATCACTGGGACTACCACTGATCTACAGGATAGGAGATATATCTACCTGATCACTGGGACCACCACTGATTTACAGGATAGGATATATCACTGGGACCACCACTGATCTACAGGATAGGAGATATCACTGGGACCACCACTGATCTACAGGATAGGAGATATCACTGGGACCACCACTGATCTACAGGATAGGAGATATCACTGGGACCACCACTGATCTACAGGATAGGAGATATATCTACCTGATCACTGGGACCACCACTGATCTACAGGATAGGAGATATCCCTGGGACCACCACTGATCTACAGGATAGGAGATATCACTGGGACCACCACTGATCTACAGGATAGGAGATATATCTACCTGATCACTGGGACCACCACTGATCTACAGGATAGGAGATATCCCTGGGACCACCACTGATCTACAGGATAGGAGATATCACTGGGACCACCACTGATCTACAGGATAGGAGATATATCTACCTGATCACTGGGACCACCACTGATCTACAGGATAGGAGATATCCCTGGGACCACCACTGATCTACAGGATAGGAGATATATCTACCTGATCACTGGGACCACCACTGAACTACAGGATAGGAGATATCACTGGGACCACCACTGATCTACAGGATAGGAGATATCACTGGGGCCACCACTGATCTACAGGATAGGAGATATCACTGGGACCACCACTGATCTACAGGATAGGAGAAATCACTGGGACCACCACTGATCCACAGGATAGGAGATATCCCTGGGACCACCACTGATCTACAGGATAGGAGATATATCTACCTGATCACTGGGACCACCACTGATCTACAGGATAGGAGATATATCTACCTGATCACTGGGACCACCACTGATCTACAGGATAGGAGATATATCTACCTGATCACTGGGACCACCACTGATCTACAGGATAGGAGATATCACTGGGACCACCACTGATCTACAGGATAGGAGATATATCTACCTGATCACTGGGACCACCACTGATATACAGGATAGGAGATATATCTACCTGATCACTGGGACCACCACTGATCTACAGGATAGGAGATATCACTGGGGCCACCACTGATCTACAGGATAGAAGATATATCTACCTGATCACTGGGACCACCACTGATCTACAGGATAGGAGATATATCTACCTGATCACTGGGACCACCACTGATCTACAGGATAGGAGATATCACTGGGACCACCACTGATCTACAGGATAGGAGATATCACTGGGACCACCACTGATCTACAGGATAGGAGATATCACTGGGACCACCACTGATCTACAGGATAGGAGATATATCTACCTGATCACTGGGACCACCACTGATCTACAGGATAGGAGATATCACTGGGACCACCACTGATCTACAGGATAGGAGATATCACTGGGACCACCACTGATCTACAGGATAGGAGATATCACTGGGACCACCACTGATCTACAGGATAGGAGATATCACTGGGACCACCACTGATTTACAGGATAGGAGATATCACTGGGACCACCACTGATCTACAGGATAGGAGATATCACTGGGACCACCACTGATCTACAGGATAGGAGATATCTCTGGGGCCACCACTGATCTACAGGATAGGAGATATCTCTGGGACCACCACTGATCTATAGGATAGGAGATATCGACCTGATCACTGGGACCACCACTGATATACAGGATAGGAGATATATCTACCTGATCACTGGGACCACCACTGATCTACAGGATAGGAGATATCACTGGGACCACCACTGATCTACAGGATAGGAGATATCACTGGGACCACCACTGATCTACAGGATAGGAGATATCACTGGGACCACCACTGATCTACAGGATAGGAGATATCACTGGGACCACCACTGATCTACAGGATAGGAGATATCACTGGGACCACCACTGATCTACAGGATAGGAGATATCCCTGGGACCACCACTGATCTACAGGATAGGAGATATCCCTGGGACCACCACTGATCTACAGGATAGGAGATAACACTGGGACCACCACTGATCTATAGGATAGTAAATAACTTTCTGATAGCGGGGTCTCTGTGATAAGATATAATATAATGGTTGATTATTATTGCGGTGTCTTTGCGTTCCAGGGCGGAGTCATGTCTAAGCTCATCCTGACCCACCGCGTGGGCTTCGGTCTGGTCGCCGGAGTGACCGCTGGGGTAATAGTTTATATGGTTTACCGGGAACGCCACCGGAATTGTAATAAGAAGGAAACCAAGCAGAATGGGTATCACGTCCATGTGACCTCCGATCGCCCCGTCAGCGCGGCTTATTCACAAGGTTCGTCGTATTCTATCATATTAATCCGGTGTGTATCACCTGAGCTGCTGCAGAACCTCAACTCCTGTCAGAATGTAACATTGTGGCGTTTCGTTTTAGCCGTGTCGGCTGGCGCAGATCTGGTAGCCGCGAGCCGTGGTGAACCGCTGGAGCTACTGAACCGTCTGGACTACGTCCTCGGCAGCATCGTGGAGCTGCGGCAGGAGATCGAGTCTCTGCGGAACAGTCTGCACGGCCTGGCGGAGGACATCGTCGGTGAAGTTCGGTGGGTGAATGTTTGTCCGATGATTTCAAGCAGTTTAAAGGGGTACTCCAGTTTAAATGTTTTTTAAATCAACTGGTGCCAGAAAGTTAAACAAATTTGTAAATTACTTCTATTAAAAAATCTTAATCCTTCCAGTACTTATTAGCTGCTGAATACTACAGAGGAAATTATTATTTTTTTGAAGCACAGAGCTCTCTGCTGACACCTCTGTCCATTTTAGGAAATGTCCAGAACAGCATATGTTTTCTATGGGGATTTTCTCCTACTCTGGACAGTTCCTAAAATGGACAGAGATGTCAGCAGAGAGCACTGTGCATGTGATGTCAGCAGAGAACTCTGTCTCCAGCTGTTGCAAAACTACAACTCTTAGCATGGCAGGACCGCCATCACCCAGCATTTAATAAACCCTCAGAAGCTGCAGCAGCGTGAAGGACATTATTTAGCAGTACTGAGCAGTGTAAGCTGTGAATCCAGTTCTGGGGGTGAGATATCACTTACTAGAGCAGGGTTTCCCATCCAGGCTGCCTCCAGCTGTTGCAAAACTACTTCTCTCAGCATGCCCGGACAGCCTTCACTTAGCATTTATTAAACCTTAAAGGAGTACTCCCCTGGAAAACATTTTTATTTAAATCAATTGGTGTCAGAAATTTAAGTAGATTTTTATATTACTTCTTCTATTTAAAATATCGTAATCCTTCCAGTACTTATCAGTTGCTGTATGCTCCACAGGAAGTTCTTTTCTTTTTGAATTCCCTTTCTGTCTGACCACAGCGCTCTCTCCTGACACCTCTGTCCATTTTAGGAACTGTCCAGAGTAGGAGCAAATTCCCATAGCAAACCTATCCTGCTCTGCACAGTTCCTGACATGGACAGAGGTGTCAGCAGAGAGCACTGTGGTCAGACAGAAAGTAAATTCAAAAATACAAGAACTTCCTCTGGAATATACAGCAGCTGATAAGTACTGTAAAGGTTAAGATTTTTAAATAGAAGTAATTTACAAAAATGTTTAACTTTCTGGCACCAGTTGATTTAAATAAAAATGTTTTCCAGGGGAGTACCCATTTTAAGAAGCTGCAGCAGCATGAAGGACATTATTTAGCAGTACTGAGCAGTGTAAACTGTGAATCCAGTTCTGGGGGGTGAGATATAACTTACTAGAGCAGTGTTTCCCAACCAGGGTGCCTCCAGCTGTTGCAAAACTACAACTCTCAACATGCCAGGACAGCCGTCACTTAGCATTTAATAAACCTTTTAGAAGCTGCTGCAGCAGGAAGGACATTATAGAGCAGTACTGAGTTGTGTAAGCTGTGAATCCAGTTCTGGGGATGAGATATACTCTGGGAGTTCTGGGTGTGAGATATCATTTACTAGAGCAGTGTCTCCCAACCACGGTGACTCCAGCTGTTGCAAAACTACAACTCCCAGCATGCCCGGACAGCCGTTGGCTGTCCGGGCATGCTGGGAGTTGTAGTTTTGCAACAGCTGGAGGGACCATGGTTGTGAAACGCTGAAACAGAGATCAAAGCTGGCTGTAGTTTTGCAACAGCTGGAGGCGCACTGTGTGGAAAACACTACAGTAGTTGAGAATGAATCTATGGCCCCAGGCAGTCCCATGTAATTTGTATTTTTTTTATATCCAGGTCACATTTGGAGGAGAACCAAAGGGCCAATCGACGGCGGAGATTCCTGCCCCCCCGGGAGAGGACGGACTCCACAGGCTCCAGCTCCATTTACTTCACTACTAGTTCTGGTTTTGCTGCAACTGACGTGGAAAGTGAAGGAGGGTGAGTGCCACAAGATGGCGCAATTGTCGTCTTTTTTTTTTTTTTTTCCGATCCCAAATTTTAAAGGATAACCACAATGTGTTTTGCGGCTGGAGACGCAACTACGGAATTCTACATGCATGGGACTTCTTTCAGTTCCGTAGACCGCTCACTTTGGCAGCAGCCTACGCAGTTGCCGGTAGTTCTAAACGTGTCTCCCGACACCGCGGCAACACGGCAGCTTCATTCACTTAACACAATTATGATGAAAGAGGATGGGGGCGTGGCTTGATGTCGCCACCACGGCCGCCTGAAGCCAACGTTCAGAACGCCGGAGTGCCTGCACGGAGATTGCAGGGGGGCCGATGTCTTTTATGGAGTATGTTGAGTAAACCTCTATAGTGCAGGGAGAAAAGGTCATTCCATTCACTTACGTTTTTTTTTTTTTTTGTTTCTCTTACAACCGTACTTGATCTGCTAGAATGTTCTATCATCACCAGTACAATGATCAGCAGCCAGAATCCGATATATGTGTGCAATCAATATGTATATAGTAATGATATAAAACATATTTACATATATATATATATATATATATATATATATATATATATATATATATCAATAATTATGCTTTAATAATAATTATATATAGATGACATAATGGTATGATATATGAAAGATATATATACATATATACACATATATATATATATATATATATATATTTATTATTATTACAAATGACATAATGAAATATATATGAAATTAATAATAATGCTTTAATAATAATTATATATAAAATGATTAACTATTAATATTAATTCAAAATATTATTATTAATAAATGTGTATATGTGTGTATATGTGTATATATATATATATATATATATATATATATATAAATTAGTGGTAAGGCAAAACAATACGTGATATCCAGCTCACCCCTTGTCGCTGTGCCGGCCACACATGACTTGAACCCCCCCAAAAAAATCAAAAAATATCCAGCCGCTCTTGGTTAAGATGCTTCTTTATTTATTCTTTGCAAAATACATAATCACATGATGTGGGTGGCAGACTGGCGCGTTTCGACCGTAAACCCCGTCTGTCGTACAGTACGCCATCCACACCATGTGATTGTGTATCTTGCAATTTATTATTAAAATAAAATAAAAATAACACATTAATAATCAATTTTTTTTATTATTAATAATAAAAATAACTTTTATGTATACATTTTTATAATAATACTAATATATAATAATAAAATTATTTATTATTATTAAAAAGCATATATAAATGATACAAATATTATTTAGGATTATAATAAATATTTTTAATATATATTAATAATAAAAATATTGTTGTTATTAATAATACATAAGAATAATACATAATATATCATTATATATATAATAATAAATATTATTGCTAAATGTATTTAATAATAATACAAATATGATGTATTAATAATAATAATATTTTTAATATATATTTATTAATTAAAATGTTATTATTAATATATAATATATAATTATATATAATAGATTTTATTATTATTAGCAACAATATTTTTATTATAATATTATAATTAATAATTATATTTTTTATTATATATATACTTATTATTAAGTATATATATATATATATATATATATATATATATATATATATATATAGATATATATGATACAAAATGTTATTTATTAAAATACTGTATATATAATAAAAAATTTGTTTCTATTAATAATAATAATATAAATATTATATATAATATATTATGTATCAAAAGCTGTACAGACAATGAGACATTATAGGTCAGTGTTTCCCAACCAAAGTGCCTCCAGCTGTTGCAAAACTACAACTCCCAGCATGCCCGGACAGCCGTTGGCTGTCCGGGCATGCTAGGAGTTGTAGTTTTGCAACAGCTGGAGGCCCCCTGGTTGGTAAACGTTGCCATAGATGATCACAGTAAAAGGTTTGAGAATCGCAGAAAATAATCTAGAAGTTGAGCAAATAACTAAAACCAAACAATTTTAGCAAATATCTTGGCTCCGGAGACGACCAGCGCGAATGTTTTCTTTGGCCGGGGCCGCGGCAGGAGGTCACGTCTTCCCTCCCCTGATTTACATGATGATCCTCAAGGTCCTTTTTGACGGTTTCGTTTTTCAATTTTTTAGCAAAACCAAAAACCCCAGAGATCACATTGTTTGTAGCGTCCAAATCCTGACATGAGCAAAATATATAAAAAACCTGCAAATCAGCAATGAACGGGCCAAGGAACCCACCCCAGACCCCGCGCTATTGTAACTGGACCGCGCGGTCAGCGCTCTGGGTGTCGGGGGTGCAGCCAATACAGGATTTAGGCACCGCGTTTTAGACGTGTTTTTACCATGATTTGCTAAATTGTGGTAAATAGCACAATTTTTGCACAATGTTGCGTCAAGAGAGCCTCAGGAAAGGTGTAAACTACTATATAACCTGATCCCATAGAGAGAGCAGCAGTATACAGATAGAACTGGAGGGGAGGGGAATAACTGCTATATATCCTGATCACACAGAGATAGAGCTGAAGGGGAGGTATATAACTACTATATATCCTGATCCCATAGAGATAGCAGCAGTATACAGATAGAGCTGGAGGGGAGGTGTATAACTACTATATATCCTGATCTCTTAGAGGTGTGTGTGTATGTATATGTGTATATATATATATATATATATATATATATATATAATGTGTGTGTGTGTATATAATGTATGTATATGTCGGGTGTGTGTGTATATGTGTGTATGTATGTATGTATATATATATAATATATATATCTCTATATCTGTGTGTGTATATTTTGATATAAATATTTATATTTCTGGTTATAACCTATTTATTCCTCTTCCAGTTACACCACAGCTAATGCCGAATCGGATTATGACCGGGAAAGCAGTCGGGCGAGTGAGGAAGAGGAGGATGAAGTCAGCTGTGAGACCGTGCGGACCATGCGGAAGGACTCCGATGTGGTGACGGATGATGAGGAGGAGACCATGTTGGCCGCAGAGACAATAGACGAAGAGTTAACGCTTCTGCTCCAGAAGTCTGATACCCTGCACGATGGAGACGACGAGCAGAAACGGGAAGGATTCCAACTGCTGTGTAGTAATAGATTAATGGTAATGTCCATCACTCATACTAATATCCATACCCTCACTCATACTAATATCCATACCCTCACTCATACTAATATCCATACCCTCACTCATACTAATATCCATACCCTCACTCATACTAATATCCATACCATCACTCATACTAATATCCATACCCTCACTCATACTAATATCCATACCCTCACTCATACTAATATCCATACCATCACTCATACTAATATCCATACCCTCACTCATACTAATATCCATACCCTCACTCATACTAATATCCATACCCTCACTCATACTAATATCCATACCCTCACTCATACTAATATCCATACCCTCACTCATACTAATATCCATACCCTCACTCATACTAATATCCATACCCTCACTCATACTAATATCCATACCCTCACTCATACTAATATCCATACCATCACTCATACTAATATCCATACCCTCACTCATACTAATATCCATACCCTCACTCATACTAATATCCATACCATCACTCATACTAATATCCATACCCTCACTCATACTAATATCCATACCCTCACTCATACTAATATCCATACCCTCACTCATACTAATATCCATACCCTCACTCATACTAATATCCATACCCTCACTCATACTAATATCCATACCCTCACTCATACTAATATCCATACCCTCACTCATACTAATATCCATACCCTCACTCATACTAATATCCATACCATCACTCATACTAATATCCATACCCTCACGCATACTAATATCCATACCATCACTCATACTAATATCCATACCATCACTCATACTAATATCCATACCCTCACTCATACTAATATCCATACCCTCACTCATACTAATATCTATACCATCACTCATACTAATATCCATACCATCACTCATACTAATATCCATACCATCACTCATACTAATATCCATACCATCACTCATACTAATATCCATACCATCACTCATACTAATATCCATACCATCACTCATACTAATATCCATACCATCACTCATACTAATATCCATACCGTCACTCGTACTAATATCCATACCGTCACTCGTACTAATATCCATACCCTCACTCATACTAATATCCGTACCCTCACTCATACTAATATCCGTACCCTCACTCATACTAATATCCGTACCATCACTCATACTAATATCCATACCGTCACTCATACTAATATCCATACCGTCACTCATACTAATATCCGTACCCTCACTCATACTAATATTCATACCGTCACTCATACTAATATCCATACCGTCACACATACTAATATCCGTACCCTCACTCATACTAATATCCATACCCTCACTCATACTAATATCCATACCCTCACTCATACTAATATCCATACCCTCACTCATACTAATATCCATACCCTCACTCATACTAATATCCATACCCTCACTCATACTAATATCCATACCCTCACTCATACTAATATCCATACCCTCACTCATACTAATATCCATACCATCACTCATACTAATATCCATACCCTCACTCATACTAATATCCATACCCTCACTCATACTAATATCCATACCATCACTCATACTAATATCCATACCCTCACTCATACTAATATCCATACCGTCACTCATACTAATATCCATACCGTCACTCATACTAATATCCGTACCCTCACTCATACTAATATCCGTACCCTCACTCATACTAATATCCGTACCCTCACTCATACTAATATCCGTACCCTCACTCATACTAATATCCGTACCCTCACTCATACTAATATCCGTACCCTCACTCATACTAATATCCGTACCCTCACTCATACTAATGTCCGTACCCTCACTCATACTAATGTCCATACCCTCACTCATACTATATAGTAATGTCCATACCCTCACTCACACTATATAGTAATGTCCATACCCTCACTCACACTATATAGTAATGTCCATACCCTCACTCACACTATATAGTAATGTCCATACCCTCACTCACACTATATAGTAATGTCCGTACCCTCACTCACACTATATAGTAATGTCCGTACCCTCACTCACACTATATAGTAATGTCCGTACCCTCACTCACACTATATAGTAATGTCCGTACCCTCACTCACACTATATAGTAATGTCCGTACCCTCACTCACACTATATAGTAATGTCCGTACCCTCACTCACACTATATAGTAATGTCCGTACCCTCACTCACACTATATAGTAATGTCCGTACCCTCACTCACACTATATAGTAATGTCCGTACCCTCACTCACACTATATAGTAATGTCCGTACCCTCACTCACACTATATAGTAACGTCCGTACCCTCACTCACACTATATAGTAATGTCCGTACCCTCACTCACACTATATAGTAATGTCCGTACCCTCACTCACACTATATAGTAACGTCCGTACCCTCACTCACACTATATAGTAATGTCCGTACCCTCACTCACGCTATATAGTAATGTCCGTACCCTCACTCACGCTATATAGTAACGTCCGTACCCTCACTCACGCTATATAGTAACGTCCGTACCCTCACTCACGCTATATAGTAATGTCCGTACCCTCACTCACGCTATATAGTAACGTCCGTACCCTCACTCACACTATATAGTAACGTCCGTACCCTCACTCACACTATATAGTAACGTCCGTACCCTCACTCACACTATATAGTAATGTCCGTACCCTCACTCACACTATATAGTAACGTCCGTACCCTCACTCACACTATATAGTAACGTCCGTACCCTCACTCACACTATATAGTAATGTCCGTACCCTCACTCACACTATATAGTAATGTCCGTACCCTCACTCACACTATATAGTAATGTCCGTACCCTCACTCACACTATATAGTAACGTCCGTACCCTCACTCACACTATATAGTAACGTCCGTACCCTCACTCACACTATATAGTAATGTCCGTACCCTCACTCACACTATATAGTAATGTCTGTACCCTCACTCACACTATATAGTAATGTCTGTACCCTCACTCACACTATATAATAATGTCCGTACCCTCACTCACACTATATAGTAATGTCCGTACCCTCACTCACACTATATAGTAATGTCCGTACCCTCACTCACACTATATAGTAATGTCCGTACCCTCACTCACACTATATAGTAATGTCTGTACCCTCATACATATTTTTATTTCTCAGTACGGCGGCCGCCAAGACTTCCTGTGGAGATTAGCGCGATCCTACAGCGATATTTGTGAGATTACTGAAGACCTTCTAGAAAAGAAGTCCTACGCCTTGGAAGGTGCGTTGCAGAAAAGAATGTATTCACTAGCTGTGTTTTTTTTATTTTTATTTTTAGGGTAAAGTTGTGTAGAAAGAAAATTCAGTGAATGGTTTCCCATTAAAGGGGTACTCCGGAGGAGGAGAAAAAATAAAATCAACTGGTGCCAGAAAGTTAAACAAATTTGTAAATGACTTCTATATAAAAATCTTAATCCTTCCAGTACTTCTCAGCTGCTGTATGCTTCAGAGGAAGTTGTGTAGTTCTTTCCAGTCTGACCACAGTGCTCTCTGCTGCCACCTCTGTCCATGTCAAGAACTGTCCAGAGTAGGAACAAATCCCCTTAGAAAAGCACTTGGTGCTTTGAGTTAAAAATTATTTACAAATAAATAAATCTATAAAATAAAAATAAATCCTGGTCACAAAAATAGATGATATTTGAGTCACTGAATGAGAAGAAACATAAAGCGCTTCTAAAACCTTCACAAAATCCACCGTATGGCGCATGTACAGCGCAGCCGCGCTAGAGGTGTATGAAGCGTGCTCAGGAGCCGCGCTCACTTCATAGCTGGTGAATAGTGGCTGCTGTCAGCAGCCTGGAGTCACCACTAATCACACCAATGTCTGGAGTTCACCCTTAAAGGGGTACTCCGCTGCTCAGCATTTGTAACAAACTGTTCCAAACGTTGGAGCCTGCGCCGGGAGTTTGTGATGTCATGCCCCGCCCCCTCATGATGTCACACCCCGCCCCCTCAATGCAAGTCTATAAGAGGGGGCGTGATACTCCCCCTCCCATAGACTTGCATTTAGGGGCGGGGCGTGATGTCATGAGGGGGCAGGGCTAGGACATCACGAGCTCCCGCCTCCAGCGTTCGGAACAGTTTCTCCAAACGCTGAGCAGCGGAGTACCCCTTTTAAGATTCCGCGGTTGAGTCTAAAAGCCTCAAAATAGATTGAAACTACATGTACTACAAAGAAAGTGTCTGACCCTGAAGGGGAAAACTGGGTTAAAAAAAAGTGTCCTCCCCTTTTGGGCCACGGCGGAGATATAGGAGGGATATTTATACTAGATGGCGACCGGCGGGGAATGTATGGACGCAGCAGCGGGAGATTTCTGGCCATTAATTCTATTATCTAAGGAAACATTTTTGCTGTTTTTTTTTAGGGAGAGAAGAAGTCGGAGTTGTGCTTGAAAATGAAGGACAAACTGCGGAGTGTCACAAATGGTATGTGTGGGGGAGGGGCTCGGCGTGACGGCGACATTTATCACCATAGACAGAACACGCAATAGAAGACGTTATCTGTGCCGAAATGTTCCCAGGAGATTATTCCGGATTCTTACACTTTATACACATAAGAGGTGTGTTCTGTTTTCTTTGTTAATACCAAAGCAAGAACTAGAATATAACTCAATGTGTGTGTATATATATGTAATTGTGTGTGTGTGTGTGTGTGTATATATATATATATAATCTCTTTCTGTATCTATCATATATACACACACACACATATATATACACACAATTAGAGCGAGATATAGAAAGAGAGATAGATAAGAGATAGATACAGAAAGATATAATGTATATGTGTGTATATATGTATTTGTGTGTGTGTGTATATATGTATTTGTGTGTGTATATATATGTATTTGTGTGTGTGTATATGTATTTTTTTCCCGCGTCACTTCCAAATGTCTGGAGATATTCTGATGAGACTTGGTCACATGTTACTTATTTGTCAACTAAGAATCTATAGGGGTGGAGATTTGGTCTGAAGTTCTATACAAGTCTAAGGGACTTCTGGTCCATCTCCTGATCACATCTCTGGGGCTGCAGAAATTACCGGGGACCGACATCCTGATGGCAAGTGCAGAAAACAGTTTGTACAATGGATGGGGCATCAGGACGGGGAGGCGAGGACGGGGAGGTGAGGGTGAGGTCGGGGACGTGAGGACGGGGAGGCGAGGACGGGGAGGCGAGGACGGGGAGGTGAGGGTGAGGTCGGGACGTGAGGACGGGGAGGCGAGGACGGGGAGGCGAGGACGGGGAGGCGAGGACGGGGAGGCGAGGACGGGGAGGTGAGGGTGAGGTCCGGGACGTGAGGACGGGGAGGCGAGGACGGGGAGGCGAGGACGGGGAGGCGAGGACGGGGAGGCGAGGACGGGGAGGCGAGGACGGGGAGGTGAGGGTGAGGTCCGGGACGTGAGGACGGGGAGGCGAGGACGGGGAGGCGAGGACGGGGAGGCGAGGACGGGGAGGCGAGGACGGGGAGGTGAGGGTGAGGTCCGGGACGTGAGGACGGGGAGGCGAAGACGGGGAGGCGAGGACGGGGAGGTGAGGACAAGAACGTCGTTGCTTTTCCTCTCCCACAAGGGAGTTGTAGTTTTGCAACAGCTGGAGGCACACTAATTAGGTAACTCTGCCCGAGGACAAGGGTATCCCATACAGCTCTTGGAAAAATCTTGCCAACGGCCTTCCAGGCATGCTGGGAGTTGTAGTTTTGCAACAGCTGGAGGCACCCTGGTTGGGAAACACTGCCCATATATTCAGAGGTGACTTTGTGGAGCTCGTGTGTCGTATTTCGTGTCGTTCACCACAGATATCGTGCGTGCCGCGGATTGTGTGGACACTCCGGGTGATGTCACGGTGCGGTGTGCGATGATCCCGCCCCTCGCCATGCTTTTCCACTTAAGCGCTCGGATTGTTATAAGCCGTAATGTAAACGCTCTCTGCTGCGCATTATACACATTTGGTATTGATGGGAAGCCGGTCCGGAGTGTTACCACAAGTTGGGAGCCCACATCTGTTGTACGTTACGATGCTCTTGTTTTGTGGACTCTTACACACGAGCGGAGCGCAGCGGTCTGGAGTTATCACCGTTCTCTTTCTATGGCTGTGAGAGTATAGACGGCGGATATAACCCCCCATACAGGGGGCAACAAAGGATTTAGTCACCACCAAATGTACAAGTTCTCCCCCTTATAAAGATGAGGCTGTAATTATCATCATAGGTTATAACCTCAACTATGAGACAGAATGAGGGGAAATCCATAAAATCAAAGAAAGAATTTATTTACAAATTATGGTGGAAAATAAGTATTTGGTCAATAAGAAACAAGTAAGAAGAAGATACAGGTCTGTGAGAGTCAGAAATCTTAGTCTCCTCTGTCCTCCTCTCGTTACCTGTATTAATGGCTCCTGTGTGAAATTATCAGTATAAAAGACACCTGTCCACAACCTCAAACAGTCACACTCCAAACTCCACTATGGCCAAGACCAAAGAGCTGTCGAAGGACACCAGAAACAAAATTGTAGACCTGCACCAGGCTGGGAAGACTGAATCTGCAATAGGCAAGCAGCTTGGTGTGAAGAAATCAACTGTGGGGGGCAATTATTAGAAAATGGAAGACATACAAGACCACTGATAATCTCCCTCCATCTGGGGCTCCACACAAGATCTCACCCCGTGGTGTCAAAATGATCACAAGAACGGTGAGCAAAAGTCCCAGAAC
This sequence comes from Hyla sarda, assembly GCF_029499605.1. Taxonomy (NCBI): domain Eukaryota; kingdom Metazoa; phylum Chordata; class Amphibia; order Anura; family Hylidae; genus Hyla; species Hyla sarda. The sequence goes on from NC_079199.1 coordinate 102,245,430, forward strand.
CACACGGGGGGACCTAATGAATGACCTGCAGAGAGCTGGGACCAAAGTAACAAAGGCTACCATCAGTAACACACTACACCGCCAGGGACTCAAATCATGCAGTGCAGACGTGTCCCCCTGCTTAAGCCAGTACATGTCCGGGCCTGTCTGAAGTTTGCTAGAGAGCATTTGGATGATCCAGAAGAGGATTGGAGAATGTCATATGGTCAGATGAAACCAAAGTAGAACTTTGTGGTAAAAACTCAACTTGTCGTGTTTGGAGGAGAAAGAATGCTGAGTTGCATCCAAAGAACACCATACCTACTGTGAAGTATGGGGGTGGAAACATCATGCTTTGGGGCTGTATTTCTGCCAAGGGTCCAGAACGACTGATCCTTGTAAAGGAAAGAATGAATGGGGCCATGTGTCGTGAGATTTTGTGTGAAAAACTCCTTCCATCAGCAAGGGCATTAAGGATGAAACGTGGCTGGGTCTTTAAGCATAACAATGATCCCAAACACACCGCCCGGACAATGAAGGAGTGGCTTCGTAAGAAGCATTTCAAGGTCCTGGAGTGGCCTAGTCAGTCTCCAGATCTCAACCCCATAGAAAACCTTTGGAGGGAGTTGAAAGTCCGTGTTGCTGTATTAACCCTGTACTGTGACATCACTGTGTATTATCTCTGTACTGTGACATCACTGTGTATTATCCCTGTACTGTGACATCACTGTGTATTATCTCTGTACTGTGACATCACTGTGTATTATCCCTGTACTGTGACATCACTGTGTATTATCTCTGTACTGTGACATCACTGTGTATTATCCCTGTACTGTGACATCACTGTGTGTGTTATCCCTGTACTGTGACGTCACTGTGTGTATTATCCCTGTACTGTGACATCACTGTGTGTATTATCCCTGTACTGTGACATCACTGTGTATTATCTCTGTACTGTGACATCACTGTGTATTATCCCTGTACTGTGACGTCACTGTGTGTGTTATCCCTGTACTGTGACGTCACTGTGTGTGTTATCCCTGTACTGTCACTGTGTGTGTTATCCCTGTACTGTGACGTCACTGTGTGTGTTATCCCTGTACTGTGACGTCACTGTGTGTGTTATCCCTGTACTGTCACTGTGTGTATTATCCCTGTACTGTGACGTCACTGGGTATATTATCCCTGTACTGTGACGTCACTGTGTGTATTATCCCTGTACTGTGACATCACTGTGTGTTATCTATCTTGTCGGATATAGGAGAAGACGCGCGGTTCTCTGTATCACTACCTGGTGACCTCCCCTGACCGGACCTGATTTGGGTTTTTTATCTTCCCCCCCCGTCTGTTGGTATCAGCAGGGGGCGCTCCCGTCACGCTCTCCATCTCTTTAGTAGTAAAGTTTTCTTCTCTGTGAATACATTAGGATTGTTCTATATCCCTGAGCTGCTGTATGTGCAGTAATTGTAGGAGGTGTCAGGACCTGAGTGAGGGTCCCGGTGAGTGCGGAGGGTTTATGGTTACAAGACCAGGACCCCCAGGAATAGTGCGGAGGACGACGTGTTGTTATTTCAGGTTTATTCCTGTCTCATTTACATAAATAGATTCCAGCTCCACGTTCTGTAGAGTTTTTGGCAAAATCCAGTGTATCCGGATAATACTAAAATCTTTATATATCAAAACCGAAAAAGTATCCAGTACCTGCACCCCATGTCATTATAGATAGATAATCTATAAGTGGTCTTCAACCTGCGGACCTCCAGATGTTTCAAAACTACAACTCCCAGCATGACCGGACAGCCAACGGCTGTCCGGGCATGCTGAGAGTTTTAGTTTTGAAACATCTGGAGGTCCACAGGTTGGAGACCACTGATATATATTCTGCAGTATTCTTCCCTCATGTTTCCATTTTTACACACACCTATATACACACACATGGCCGTAAATG
>NC_079199.1:102252356-102305127 GCF_029499605.1 Hyla sarda
CTCACACAGGCTGAAGAGAGGGAGGAGAGCAGATACAAGGCAGTCTGCTGAAGAGATTACTATAGGCTGTGTAGACGTGTATAGAGAAAGTAGAGCTTTTAATGGGGTACTCCACCGGAAAACATCTTGTCCAAAGGTTAGGGGATAAGAAGTCCCGTGATCTCCGTTGCGGCACCCCAGTCATCCGCTGCATGGAGCGAACTCCACTCCGTGCCGGATGACAGGCTAACACGGCTGCCACCCCACCTCCATTCATGTCTATGGTAGGAGGCGTGACGGCTACTACGTAGCCGTCACGCCCCCTCCCATAGACATGAATGGATGGGGCGTGGCGTCACGAACACGGAAGCTCTAAGATTCCATGTTCTGGACGCCGACGCCGCTGCTGGCTTAGAAATCGTGGGACCCCCGCGATCAGACATCAGCTGAGATGTTTTCCGGCAGAGTACCCCCTTTAAAAAGAACTTCTGCATCAAAACTTTCCGTGCTGCCACCGCATGGACCTGCGCTGTCACCATTGACGGCAATGCAGTTGGCGCATAATTCTGGCACACAGTTCATTCTCTCAGAATGCAAATTTCTGCATCGAAACTTTCCGCCACTGCTAAGACCCATTCACTTCAATGCTAAGGGACTCTCTGAGCAGAATTCCGAACAGAGATCCCGTAGTGTGAACAAACCCTTAAAGGGGTATTCCAGGCAAAACCTTTTTTTATATATATCAACTGGCTCCGGAAAGTTAAACAGATTTGTAAATGACTTCTATTAAAAAATCTTAATCCTTCCAATAGTTATTAGCTTCTGAAGTTTAGTTGTTGTTTTCTGTCTAACTGCTCAATGATGATGTCACGTCCCGGGAGCTGTGCATGATGGGAGAATATCCCCATAGGTACTGCATAGCTCCCGGGACGTGAGTCATCAGAGAGCAGTTAGACAGAAAACAACAACTCAACTTCAGAAGCTAATAAGTATTGGAAGGATTAAGATTTTTTAATAGAAGTAATTTACAAATCTGTTTAACTTTCCGGAGCCAGTTGATATATATAAAAAAAAAATGTTGGCCTGGAATACCCCTTTAAGCAGAAATTTGCAAAATTTTGCTGCATTTTTTGCCAAACTTAATTCCTCTTTAATCCCTCAGCGTGAACATATCCCAAAGGTCCAAGCCGAGACCGCAACCAATTTTAATATTTGACCTCTGTGCAAAATTATATGATAAAATGTTTATTTTAATGACTTTTTAAATGTTCACAAATACATTCCTATCTTGTGTTTTTTAGGAACATATCGAGAAGGCGATCCTATTACAGCCGAACGATCCGCAGTGTTACTACCTGCTAGGCCGCTGGTGCTACGAGGTACGTGCCGAAGTAGAAGAACAGCCCCCCCCCCGTCAGGTGCTACCAGATGTTGTCTTCAAAACTGCGGACCTCCAGCTGTTGCAAAACTACAACTCCCAGCATGTTGGGAGTTGTAGTTTCGCAACAGCTGGAGGTCCGCAGTTTGGAGACTTCTGCTGTAGAGGCTCCTGGTTTTTGCCACCCAGGAGACAAACTGGCAAAAAAAATTTTTTAAAGAAACAATAAAAAATTTAAAAAAATTACAAAAATATTATAAATATATATATATATATATATATATATATATATATATATATATATATATATAAAATAAATAAGTAAAAGAAATAAAATAAACAAAGAAAATAATAAATCTAAAAAAAGAAAAATATTAAAGAAAAAATTAAGTGCGAGAAATTAAAATAAACAAAGAAAATTTTAATAAATGAATGTTAAAAAATGAAATAAAAAATGTAATTCAATAATAAAGAAAAATATTAAAGAAACAATAAAAACATTAACAAATAATAAATAAATAAGAGAGAAAATAAATAAATTAATTTAAAAAAAATCAACAAATAAAATAATTAATATAAATAAATTTTAATACTAAAAATGTATTATATAAATAAAATTTTAATTAAATAATTAATAAAAATAAACTTAAAAATGTATAAATAAATATATATTGCTTTACAATGCTGGGTCCTGAGTTCAGATCCAACCAGGGACAACATCTGCACAGTGTTTGTAGGTTCTTGTCTTACTCCGGGAACATACAGTACAGACGGCTTTATCAGCCCTAATGTGCGTGTCCGGGATAAGAACATTAGATTGCGAGCTCCTCGGGGACGGTAAATTTACGCTGAGATTAGGGTTGACCTCATGTTTTCTGCTGAGTCGCTTTTAGCAGATGTTTTGATAGGGGCCGGCGACCTATAAATGGAGAGATCGTACTTTCCTGTAGGGTAAATGAAAGTTTAGTTTCGTGCCTCTCAGGCTGCGTTCACACTGCGTTTGCGCCCTAGGTTTAGCGTAAAGCTTCTGATCTACTTGCTGAACGTATCCACAGGCCAAAGAGTTAGTTGTTTTTTTTGGGGCCTCTTTTTGGTATACGTTAGTCTGCTGCCAAAAATTAAGGGTTGCAATAGCGTAAAACTTTGGTCTCCAAACTGTGGTCCTCCAGATGTTTAAAAAAACTACAACTCCCAGCATGCCCGGATAGCGCTAAGAGTTGCAGTTTTGTAGCTGTCTACATTTTGACTTGGCATACATTCCCAGTCATGTTCTAAGACACATAGCGGTGACTATCACATCACACTCTCTGAAAGCAAAGCTCCCGTTCCTGCCCTCTCCACTCCTCCTGTCTGCTCAGGACGAGACCAGTGATGTGAAGCTACAAGGGAGAGAGCAGAGCTTCATATCAGTTCTGCTCTCTTTCTGGTAGCTGTGACATAAAGTCACACTCTCTAAAAGCAGAGCTTCATCCCTGCCCCAATCCTGTCTGCTCAGGACGAGCCCAGTAATGTGAAGCTACAAGGGAGAGAGCAGAGCTTCATCCCTGCCCCCCATCCTGTCTGCTCAGGACTATACCAGTGATGTGAAGCTACAAGGAGAGAGCAGAGATTCATCCCTGCCCCCCATCCTGTCTGCTCAGGACGAGACCAGTGATGTGAAGCTACAAGGGAGAGAGCAGAGCTTCATCCCTGCCCCCCATCCTGTCTGCTCAGGACGAGCCCAGTAATGTGAAGCTACAAGGGAGAGAGCAGAGATTCATCCCTGCCCCCCATCCTGTCTGCTCAGGACGAGACCAGTGATGTGAAGCTACAAGGGAGAGAGCAGAGCTTCATCCCTGCCCCCCATCCTGTCTGCCAAGGACGAGACCAGTGATGTGAAGCTACAAGGGAGAGTGCCAAGCTCCATATCCGCTATGCTTTTTCCCCTTGTAGCTGTGTTATGTCACACTTTCTGAAAGCAGAGCTCCTGTCCCTGCTCTACCCCTCCACTCCTGTCTGCTCAGGACAAGACCATTGATGTGAAGAGGGGGTGATCATATTACTGCTACTATTAGATAACACTGCAGAAAGCTTTTCTCAGTCACAGTAGTTTTCATCAGAACAGGTTCCCGGTTGTCTTAAAATCTAATGAGCAGTAATATGAGATCCCCCTCTTTACATCACTCGTCTGGTCCTGAGCAGACTGGAGGCGAGGGGGAACAGGGATGGAAGCTCTGCCTTCGGAGAAAGTGTGATAAGCTAAATAGCTGAGCTGATATACCAGTGTTTTCCTAACAGAAGTGCCTCCAGCTGTTGCAAAACTACAACTCACAGCATGCCCAGACAGCCGTTGGCTGTCTGGGCATGCTGTGAGTTGTAGTTTTGCAACAGCTGGAGACACCCTGGTCAGAAACACTGATATAGTCCAATACAGTGTTGTGCGTGTCCTTTCCTCTGCATGTATATGACCATCTGATGTTAATATGACCTTTATGGCACAGGTCTCTCACCTCGGCTGGCTGGAGAGGAAAACGGCTTCGGCTCTTTATGACACGCCACCAAGTGCTACTGTGGACGAGGCCTTACAGAACCTCCTGAAGGTAGGTGCCGGACCAGGTTTTGTGCCGTCCTTCTAATACTCTTTTTGTTTTACATCATTTATTGCTTCTTTTTTTCCCCCTATAAAGGCTGAAGAGCTGTCACCAGGATTCTCCAAGGCCTTAAGAGTTTACATAGCAAAAGTAAGTGCTCGTCGGACGGGTGGGTCCCGGGGTCCCTGGCCGCAGCGACTCTCCATCCGATCCTCCTCTTGATTAATATTGTCCTGCACTTCTATATGTTCTTCACTAGGTCATGCAGATGCTTTACATGCCTTTTTTTATGTGTCTAGCTTCTGTATTTGGCTTACAACTCCCTCTGTTCTGCTGCTCACTCATTCTGACATCCACTGCTCAGGAACGGGGTGTGTCTGTGGCAAGCACTGAGGGAATAAGTGCCTTATAGGCACAATTGTTGTTGGATTGTGGCAAGCACTCAGCCCTCCCTCGCTCACCATGCATTCACTTCCTCCCTGAGTCTGCTGTGCTGTGTCTCTTCCTCCAATCACTGCAGGCTGCTTTGTAACCCCCTCCTATCTGTTTTCATGCTGCAGTCTGATAGGACTGGAGTGAGAACAGAGGCGTACTAGTCCCACCCTCACTCAACATGCATTCACTTCCTCCCTGAGTCTGCTGAACTGTGCTGTGTCTCTACTTCCAATCACTGTAGGCTTCTCTGTAACCCCCTCCTCTCTGTTTTCATGCTGATAGGACAGGAGTGAGCACAGAGGAGTGCTAGTCCCTTCTCACTCACGATGCATTCACTTCTTCCCTGAGTCTGCTGTGCTGTGCTGGTCTCTTCCTCCAATCACTGCAGGCTGCTCTATAACCCCCTCCTATCTGTTTTCATGCTGCAGTCTGATAGGACTGGAGTGAGAACAGAGGCGTACTAGTCCCACCCTCACTCACCATGCATTCACTTACTCCCTGAGTCTGCTGAGCTGTGCTGTGTCTCTACTTCCAATCACTGTAGGCTGCTCTGTAACCCCCTCTTCTCTGTTTCCATGCTGCAGCCTGATAAGACAGGAGTGAGCACAGAGGAGTGCTAGTCCCTTCTCACTCACGATGCATTCACTTCTTCCCTGAGTCTGCTGTTCTGTGCTGGGTCTCTTCCTCCAATCACTGCAGGCTGCTCTATAACCCCCTCCTATCTGTTTTCATGCTGCAGTCTGATAGGACTGGAGTGAGAACAGAGGCGTACTAGTCCCACCCTCACTCACCATGCATTCACTTACTCCCTGAGTCTTCTGAGCTGTGCTGTGTCTCTACTTCCAATCACTGCAGGCTGCTCTGTAATCCCCTCCTCTCTGTTTTCATGCTGAAGTCTGATAGGACAGGAGTGAGCACAGAGTAGTGCTAGTCCTGTCCTCACTTCCTGGACTTTGTCCCTGCCTGTGCTTCAGCCGGGACAAAGATGATGCTGCAGCCGAACAGGATTATGATCTGGATGCTATGGGGACCCCTAGTGGTCTTTTCTATAAGCCATGATTTCTATAAACAGGAGATTACATTTTCTTATGAAGTATATTCGAGACAAGACATAGTAAGACATAGAAAAAGTTTTCTATTCTGACTGCGCCCATTTAAAATCTGACAGACCCTATTATAAGTGGATGGGGTTGAACAGGATATCCAGTGTATGGCCATGTTCACACATTTGTTTAGCAGGAGAATTGTTCACACCTAAGATCAGGCTTCATTTATTACATTTTTTTGTGATTATTATTTATTTTTTTTTTTAGTGTTACAGGGATTTGGGGAACCAAAGTGAGGCCGCCCGCTGGCTGAAATTGGCGTCAGAACTTCCTGAGCGCACACAGGAGGTAAGTATTGAGAATTTTTGAAAAACATCTTACAGACATCCTATATACCATGGTGCCCTACTTCCTATATACCAGAGGTCTCCGCTGCTGCGGGGATCCGATCATCCAGAATGGCGGCCGGAGGTCCCCTCACCCGCCTCCGGCCGTCTCCCGGGGTCGTCTTCTCCTGTCTGAGATCGAGCAGACCAGAGCAGAAGATGACCGATAATACTGATCAGTGCTGTGTCCTATGCATAGCACTGATCAGTATTAACAATCAAAGGATCGCTATAGATAGTCCCCTATGGGGACATAAAAAGTGTTAATTTTTTTTTTTTTATCATTTGAAAAATCCCCTCCCCCAATAAAAATCTAAATGGTCCCTTTTTCCCATGTTACCCCAAAATGCGCGAACTATCAAAATATAATGTTAATTATACCGTACGGTGAATGGCGTAAACATAAAAAGAAAAAGTCCAAAATTTCTGCTTTTTTGTCACATTTTATTCCAAAAATAAAAAAATTATAAATAAAAAAGTAAAATATAAGCAAAAGTGGTACCAATAAAAACTACAGATCACGGCACAAAAAAATGAGCCCTCATACCGCCCCGTATACGGAAAAATGAGAAGGTTATAGGTGGTAAAAATAGGGCAATTTCACTAATTTTGTTTAAAGTTTGCCTCTCATCAAAAAAACTTTTGATATATTATAGATTAATGTATGCAGAATCACTTCACAATAGCATGTTATTAAAAAATATGCTTCTTTCTATTTAATTTTCCACTTTGAAGAAATGACCACTAGGGGTCTCCCTACCAGTCCTGGCAGCAAGCATTTCAGACTCATGCTGGAGTCCTAAACACTACGAGCTGCCAGTCTGCTTTGTTCACAAAGGAGAACACTCAGAGCTGCCAGCCTGCTTTGTTCACAGCCTGTTTGGCTGTGAACAAAGCAGGCTGGCAGCTCTGAGTGTTTAGGACTCCAGCATGAGTCAGAAATGCTTGCTGACAGGACTGATCGGGAAAAATACCATAGAAAGAAGCATATTTTTCATTAACATGCTATTGGAAAGTTATTCAACATTCATTAATCTAAAATATATCAAAAGTTTATTTGATGAGAGGTCCCCTTTAAGTGGTTTGAGATTTTTTTGAAGCGTTACAATTATAGAAAAGCAAATAACATGGGGATCATTTTAATCGTATTGAATCACAGAATAAAGAAAATGTCATTTTTTATTGGAAAGTGTACAGCGTGAAAACAGAACAAAAATGTAATTGCCGTTTTTTTCCCCACATAAATAATATTGCTTGGTTGCGCCGTACATTTTATGGTAAAATAAGTGATTTCATTACAAAGTAAAATTGATGACCAAAAACAAGCCCTCATATGGGTCTGTGGAGGAAAATATAAGAGTTATGATTTTTAGAAGGTGAGGAGGAAAAAACGAAAATGCTAAAATAAAATTGGCCTGGTCCTTAAGGGGTTGAATATGTATATAAATAAATAAATAAATACATAAATAAATATAATAAATTAAATAAAATATATAAATAAACACATTAAATAAATAAATACATAAATATATAAGAAAAAATAAAAAAATAAACACAAATATATAAATACATAAATATATGAATTAAATAAATAAATAAAATGTAAATACATAAAAAAATATATTTTATTTATTTAATTCATATATTTATGTATTTATATATTTGTGTTTATTTTTTATATATTTAATTTATATATTTATGTATATATTTGTTTATATATATTTTATTTATTAATTTATATTTAATTTATATATTTTTTATGTATTTATTTATTTATAAATTAAATATAAATTAATTAATAAAATATATAAACACATAAATAAATATATAAATTAAATATATAAATACATAAATTAAATTAAATACATAAATATATCAATACATATATTAAATTATATAAATACACTAATGAATTAAATCCATTGTTTTCTGTTCCTACAGGATAAAAAAATGGCGTCCACCATTGAGGAGATGATGTCGGCGATCACCGCCTAACGGAATCGGTCTGCATCGTGACCCGGATTATAGTTTTTTTATAACGCTATATACTCCAGTCCTATATGATAAGGGGGTATATTCCCCCGTATCCATGGTTTTAGGCCTCGTCCTCTGTACAGTGATTTGTTCCTGTGTAGACTCTATTTTCCCGATTTTTCCGGGATGACACACAATATATAGATTTAGGGGTCATTGTACGCCGTGACCTCTGACCTCAGCAGCTACATACAGGCCCTTTGGTGGAAATTTTCCATTTTAGTGCCTTAGTAGAAACTGACATTGGGAGTAAAAAACCTGAAACTAAAAAATTGACGTTTACTTTATGATTTTAACCTATAGCTATTGCTTTTATGCCTTTTGCGCTCAGAGGATATAGATGGGACATAACCCGGTGAGGACGGATCGGAGGCGACTTTTTCAAGTTGTTTTTGAACCCAATAATGTGTCTTTTTACCATCCCTAAGAGGTAGGAAATAGAAATTAATTTACACTGCCTTTTTTTTCACTGGAATTTTTTTTTTATAGTTTTTTTTCTTATTTGCCGCAAGAACAATTCCATTTTATTATCTGTTGTGATTTTGTGCCGTATTATGATAAAAATCTTATTAGCGACAGCGCTTAGGTCAGTGGTCTCCAAACGGTGGCACCCACAGATGTTGCAAATCTACAACTCTCAGCATGCCCGGACAGCCAACGGCTGTCCGGACATGCTGGGAGTTGTAGTTTTGCAACATCTGGAGGGCCACAGCAGCTTTCCACAATATGGCAGCTTATGACCCCTGAAGACACCTAAGGAGCAAAACACGTCGAGGGAACAATTGTTTTATTCTGATGTAAAAGTTTACTGTATGTTGTGTGACCAAAAAACAATATATTAGTCAGATTTTACTCCTATATACTTTTAGTTCCTGAGGCCCCCGTTCACACTACGAAATTTGCTTTTTAAAAAAGTTCTGCCGCATGGATTTAACATTGGTGTCACTGGGTTTCCCACATCATAGCACTGATTGATATTGGCAGTGACGGCTGCTGCATAAGGTATATATTCCCTCCCATAGACTTGCGTTGAGGAGGTCACGACCCCGCCGCCCGCTCCAAGTGTTCGAAACAAGACGTTCTGAATGCTGGGCAGTGGAGTACCCCCTTAAAAGGGGTACTCCTGTGGGAAATGTTTTTTTTAAATCAACTGGTGCCAGAAAGTTTAATCAGATTTGTAAATTACTTCTATAAAAAAAATCTTAATCCTTCCAGTACTTTTTAGCTGCTGTATGCTACAGAGGAAATTATTTTCTTTTTGAATTTCTTTTTTTTTTGTCTTGACCACAGTGCTCTCTGCTGACACCTCTGTCCGTGTCAGGAACTGTCCAGAGCAGCATAGGTTTGCAATGGGGATTTTCTCTTACTCTGGACAGTTCCTGATACGGGCATCAGGTGTCAGCAGAGAGCACTGTGGACAAGACAAAAAAAGAAATTCAAAAAGAAAAGCATTTCCTCTGTAGCATACAGCTTCTATAAAGTACTGGAAGGGTAAATATTTTTTAAATATTTTTTAATAAGTAATTTACAAATCTGTTTAACTTTCTGGCACCAGTTGATTTAAAACAAAAAAAAATACATTAAAAAAAAAACAGATTTGTAAATGACTTCTATTAAAAAAATCTTTACCCTTCCAGTACTTATTAGCAGCTGTATGCTACAGAGGAAATTCTTTTCTTTTTGAATTTCTTTTTTCTCTTGTCCACAGTGCTCTCTGCTGACACCTCTGTCCGTGTCAGGATCTGTCCAGAGCAGGAGAACATCCCGATAGCAAACCTATGCTGCTCTGGACAGTTCCTGACACGGACAGAGGTGTCAGCAGAGAGCACTGTGGACAAGACCAAAAAAAAGAAATTAAAAAAGAAAATAATTTCCTCTGTAGCATACAGCTGCTAATAAGTACTGGAAGGGTAAAGATTTTTTTTAATAGAAGTAATTTACAAATCTGTTTTAACTTAAAAAAAAAAAAAATGTTTTCCACCGGAGTACCCCTTTAAGGCCGTGTTCACACATCATGAATGGAGGGCACTGAGGAAAGACTGAGATTACTCTTCTTTTCAGATCCATTCCTGCAATTAAAAACCTGAGCGTGTGAACGCGGCCTGAATCCCGTAGGAGTCGGACCGCCACATTCCCGGTTGACACTTCAGGAAGACTTATTGTTCTTTTCCTTCACATCTGCTGCTGAGTAAAGGTGACGCTCCGGCCCATCAGTCATGTCGGGGACGTCACATGCTCCATTACTTGTGTAAGTTTAGGTTTTGCCATAATTACATTACATAAGTTTTTTTGGGGGGGGGGTTTTCCGCACTGACGCTGTGACAAGTGAACCTTATAAACCTTCCCCATCCATCATGTCTGGTAGGAATAATAACACAGTAACCTGACATGGACGATAAGACGTCTCGGGGGGAGGAAGCAGGAATTTCTTATTCTCTGTCAGATTATGTGCAGCTTTTATTACTCCGCTGCAACTAGAAGGGAGTTTCCTAAGCAGGGTGTCTCCAGCTGTAGCAAAACTACAACTCCCAGCGTGCCCGGACAGCCAACGGCTGTCCAGGCATGCTGAGAGTTGTAGTTTTGCAACAGCTGGAGGCACCCTCGTTGGGAAAACACTGATCTATGTGTACGATGGCCTCTCGACTCTCTGTTGACTCTAGATGTCAGAGGAGAGAAGGGTCGGGCAAGTGTCCCTCTGCAGAATAAATTTTGTAGTGTACACGGGGATGAGGAGTGCACGCTGGGAGTTGTAGTTTCACAACTAGAGATGAGCGAACTTACAGTAAATTCGATTCGTCACGAACTTCTCGGCTCGGCAGTTGATGACTTTTCCTGCATAAATTAGTTCAGCTTTCAGGTGCTCCCGTGGGCTGGAAAAGGTGGATACAGTCCTAGGAGACTCTTTCCTAGGAATGTATCCACCTTTTCCAGCCCTCCGGAGCACCTGAAGGCTGAACTAATTAACGCAGGATAAGTCATCAACTGCCGAGCCGAGAAGTTCGTGACAAATCAAATTTACTGTATGTTCGCTCATCTCTATTCACAACAGCTGGAGGCACCCTCGTTAGAAAACACTGATCTATGTGTACGATGGCCTCTCGACTCTCTGTTGACTCTGGATGTCAGAGGAGAGAAGGGTCAGGCAAGTGCCCCTCTGCAGAATAAATGTTGTAGTGTACGCAGGGATGAGGAGTGCATGCTGGGAGTTGTAGTTTCGAAACAACTGGAGGCACCCTCGCTAGAAAACACTGATCTATGTGTACGATGGCCTCTCGACTCTCTGTCGACTCTGGATGTCAGAGGAGAGAAGGGTTGGGCAAGTCCTCCTCTGCAGAATAAATGTTGTAGTGTACGCAGGGATGAGGAGTGCATGCTGGGAGTTGTAGTTTCGCAACAACTGGAGGCATCCTCGTTAGAAAACACTGATCTATGTGTACGATGGCCTCTCGACTCTGTTGACTCTGGATGTCAGAGGAGAGAAGGGTTGGGCAAGTGCCCCTCTGCAGAATAAATGTAGTGTACGCAGGGATGAGGAGTGCATGCTGGGAGTTGTAGTCTCGCAACAACTGGAGGCACCCTTATTGGAAAACACTGATCTATGTGTACGATGGCCTCTCGACTCTATTGACTTGGATGTCAGAGGAGAGAAGGGTCGGGGCAAGTGCCCCTCTGCAGAATAAATGTTGTAGTGTACGCAGGGATGAGGAGTGCATGATGGGAGTTGTAGTTTTGCAACAACTGGAGGCACCCCGTTTGGGAAAAACACTGGAATAGAGTGTAAAACTGGCCACACAGAGACATGTCAGAAGTTGTTACCGGTGGGGGTCCGGCTGCCGAGACCCCCACCAATCACTAGAATGAAAGGACAGAAGTGCTCCCCTGAGCGCCGTGTCCCTCCATTTCTTTATTCAGATCCAGTGAAAGTCTATGACGTGTCAGAAGTTGTATAACCATCTAATGTGTATGGGGACCTCCGGGCAGAGATTTTAACATGCCCTTGGGGAGATATTAGGTGTCTGGCAGCAGCTTTTTTTTTTCTCCCCTCCCCCCATTTTTTTAAACTCACATAAACACTTGGCCAATCCACAAGTGTATCCAAACTGTAAGGCCAGCTTAAAAGGGGTTAACCATCGTATGCAAGTCATACCTTTCTTTGTACTTGCTTTACACTCTCTTCTAATGTTTCCCAACCAAGATGCCTCCAGCTGTTGCAAAACTACAACTCCCAGCATGCCTGGACAGCTGGATTCACAGCTTACTCTTCTCAGTACTGCTCTATAATATCTTCCATGCTGTTGCAGCATCTGAGGGCTTATTACATGCTGGGAGTTGTAGTTTTTGCAACAGCTGAAGGCACCTTAGTTGGGAAACACTGAACTAGTAAAAAAAATTAAAATAAATAAAAAGTCTTTTGACTGCAACTTCTATGCTTTCTTATGTGTCTCCATAGTAACAGACTACAAATAGACCTTATGTAGTCAGATCCTGCACCCTACTCCCTCTATGTCCTGTTCCATACGAATATACTTTTAGATGATTAATAAAAATTAAAAAAAGCTGGGGACAGATGGAAGAGAGGGCGGGGGCAGAAATGGGCTGCACGGTTTCTATGGAAACACATTGGCCTGCATAGGAGCTGCAAACACTAAACGATATACATTTTGTATTGATTGACATTGGAGCAATAATAATAATAATAATAATAATAATAATAAAGTGGTTGTGTGTTATACATTCCTTTTATCATGTACTGAGTGTATATATATACACACACATCCCACATAAGTATTATATATATATAGGAATATCTCACCAGACCGAAGCACATTTCTCTATGGCAGATATGATGGAATATGATTTAATTATATTTTTAAGTGTAAAAACGAATAATTTGTCAAGTGCACTGAACTGTGTTTTATTTAATGATGTTACGAAATAAAGTGATAAACTATTATTCTGGATTTTATTTTATTTTTTCCATTACTTTCAGTTTCATCTTTAAAAATTGTTCATCTTTGTTTCACAACCATTGTCCCTCCAGCTGTTGCAAAACTCCAACTCCCATCATGTAGTAAACCCACAGAAGCTGCAGCAGCATGGAAGACATAATCAAGCAGTACTGAGCAGTGTAAGCTGTGAATCCAGCTTTGAGGGTGAGGAATAAAAATAATAAAACTTACTAGAGCAGTGTTTCCCAACCAGGGTGCCTCCAGCTGTTGAAAACCTACAACTCCCAGCATGTAGTAAAACCCCGAGAAGCTGCAGCAGCATGAAAGACATTATAGAGCAGTGTAAGCTGTGAATCCAGCTCTGAGGGTGACACATAAAACTTACTAGAACAGTGTTTCCCAATCAGGGTGCCTCCAGCTGTTGCAAAAGTACAACTCCCGGCATGCTGGGAGTTGTGGTTTTTCAACAGCTGGAGGCACCCTGGTTGGGAAACACTACTTTAGTACGTTTTATATCTCGTCCTCCTAGAACTGGATTCACAGCTTACTCTGCTAAGTACTGCTCTATAATATCTTTCATGCTGCTGCATCATTTGAGGGCTTGTTACATGCTGGGAATTGTAGTTTTGCAACAGCCGGATGTAACCTGGATGGAAACACTGGAACAGAGTGCAAAGCTGGCCACACAAGACCTGTCAATGTTGTGACCAGTAGGGGTCTGGCTGCTGAGACCCCCACCAATCACTAGAAGGAAGGGACATAAGTGCTCCTCTGAGCGTTGTGACCCTTTTTTAGTCAGAAGTTGTATGAAAGCTTAGGGACACATTAAAGACTGGCAAATCTGGCGTTCTCGGCGGGATCGTCCGGCCATCTAATGTCTATGGGAACCTCTAGGGAATTGTAGTTTTGCAACAGCTGGAGGCACACTGGTGGGGGAAGCACGGCTTTATCTATATGCATTAAATTAAAAATATAGCTGCTTTCTACCAGAAATGGCGCCACTCTTGCCCTCGTGTGTGGTATTGCAGCTCAGTTCCATTGAAGGGAATGGAGCCAAGTTGTAATACCACAGATAACCTGAGGACAGGTGTGGCACTGTTTTTGGAAGAAGGCTGTCCGGGCATGCTGGGAATTGTAGTTTTGCAACAGCTGGAGGCACCCTGGTTGGGAAATGGATAATTCCTGGAGTAATTCAAAAATAAAATTTTCTTTTAAAGGGGTAATCAACTGGTGCCAGAAAGTTAAACAGATTTGTAAATTACTTCTATTAAAAAATCTTAATCCTTCCAGTACTTATTAGGGGCTATATACTACAGAAGAAATTTTTTTCTTTCTAGATTTTTCAGATGTCATGACCACAGTGCTCTCTGCTGACCTCTGCTGTCCATTTTAAGAACTGTCGAGAGCAGGAAAAAATCCCCATAGCAAACATATGCTGCTCTGGACAGTTCCTAAAATGGACAGTAGAGGTCAGCAGAGAGCACTGTGGTCATGACATCTGAAAAATCTAGAAAGAAAAGAATTTCTTCTGTAGTAAACAGCCCCTAAAAAGTACTGGAAGGATTAAGATTTTTTTTAATAGAAGTGATTTACAAATCTGTTTAACTTTCTGGAACCAGTTGATTTAAAAAAAAAAAAAAAAAAAAAGTTTTCCACGGGAGTACCCCTTTAACCACTTAAGGACCAATGACGTCCCAGGACGTCATGGCGTTTTCCGGTCCCTGACGCGCGCCGGGCAGAGATCCGAACGGCATGCTTGCTGAAATCGTTCAGCAGGCATGCCGTGCCAATGCCTAGGGGGGACCCTGGACCCCCGCATGTCGGCGATCGCAGAAAATCGCATGTCAGTTCAGACATGCGATTTTCTCCTATTCCGGGCTGATCGGGTCTCTGGTGACGCGATCACCCAGAAAATAGGGATTCTCGGACCTGTGAGTGACAGGCCCAACATCCTGCAGACAGGCCCAACAATGCTGCGATCTCCTCCCATCCCCTGCCATTGGTCAGAACTGATTCTGACCAATGGCAGAGCAGAACGGTGGGTTGCCATGGAAACCCCCCGTTCTGCCCACCCCTGGATGTCAGGCTAAACGGGGGAAGAACATGGAGGCCGGTACCTGGAGAAGAAGACTCGTGGGGCCCAGCGATCATCACAGATATTCACCGGAGATCCCGGCTCAGGTAGGGAATCGACGGTGGGGGGAGAAATGAAACTGAAAGTAAACTGATTTTTACTGTGGCAACTACTAGGAAGGCCGAACTGCAACTCCCAGCATGCCCAGACAGCCAAAGGCTGTTTGGGCATGCTGGGAGTTGTAGTTTTGCAACATCTGGAGGGTCACAGTTTGGGGACCACTGTTTCAGTGGTGCCCAAACTGTAGCCCTCCAGATGTTGCTAAACTACAACTCTCAGCATGCCTAGACTGTCCAGGCATGCTGGGAGTTGTAGTTCTGTAACATATGTCCCTTCAGATTTTGCAATTTTCATGAAATTTTTGAAAATTGCTGCTCTACTTTGAAGCCCTCTAATTTTTTCAAAAAGTAAAAATATGTCCATTTTATGATACCAACATAAAGTAGACATATTGTATTTGTGAATAAAAATAAAAAAAATTTGGAATATCCATTTTCCTTACAATTAGAGAGCTTCAAAGTTAGAAAAATGCAAAATTTTCATGACATTTTGTAATTTTTCACCAAAAAAGGATGCAAGTAACGCCGAAAATTTACCCCCAAAATAAAGTAGAATATGTCACGAAAAAACATTCTCAGAATCAGAATATTCGGTAAAAGCGTTTTAGAGTTATTAATGCTTAAAGTGACGGCAAAAAACGCTCTGGTCCTTAAGGTGTAAAATGGCCTGGTCCTTAAGGGGTTAAATCTATCCAAAAAAATATATATAACCTATGATAATTCAATCAGGAGAACGTATCATAGTCTCACTGTATTAGTTGTTATGTATTTTTGTTGTATTCTTGAAAAAAAAAAAAGACAATTATTCCAATTAGCTGCTGTATTTATTACTATTACAGGTGATATCACAAATGATACAAGTTTATATTTGGTCCTAATTTAATTTTTTTTGTAAAAAAATAAGTTTTTAAAAAATTTTTTTTTAGCAGATATATGTCAGGATTATTCCCTAAAGCAGCGGTCTTCAACCTGCGGACCTCCAGATGTTGCAAAACTACAACTCCCAGCATGCCCGGACAGCCAACGGCTGTCCGGGCATGCTGGGAGTTGTAGTTTTGCAACATCTGGAGGTCCACAGGTTGAAGACCACTGCTATAGGAGATTGAGATATAGATATATATATATATATATAATCAAAAAACTAAAGTGAACACCTAAACAACACAATGTAACTCCAAGTCACTGACACTTGTGTGAAATCCCACTGTCCACTCAGGAAGAACACTGATTGACAATCAATTCCACATAGAACAGACAACACGTGGAAATGACAGGAGTTGTAGGGAGGACATCCCTCAGGAGACCATTCACCAGACTGTCCAGGAGTTGGCGGATGCTTTAGTCCAGGTCTGGGAGGACATCCCTCAGGAGACCATCCCCCATCTCATCAGGATCATGCCCAGGCATTGTAGGGAGGTCATACGGGCACGTGGAGGCCACACACACTACTGAGCCTCATTGGGACTTGTATTAAGGACATTACATAAAGTTGGATCGGCCTGTAGTGGGGTTTTCCACTGTGATTTTGAGGGTGACTCCATATCCAGACCTCCAGGGGTTCATACATTTGATTTTCTGATAATTTTTGGTGATTTTGTTGTCACATTCAACTATGTAAAGAGGAAAGTATTTCCTACGATTAGTTCATTCAGATCTAGGAGGTGTTATCGCAGGGAGACCTTTATTATTTTGAGCAGTATATACTGTATAATCTATATATATCAACATCTATTTCCTATCAATCTCATCAAATCTCTTTGAAAAGACGACCCAAAATTTATCATTATCATAGATAGATATGAGAGAGATATAGATATGAGATAGATAGATATGAGATGGATAGATATGAGATAGATAGATAGATATGAGATAGATAGATAGATATGAGATAGATAGATAGATATGAGATAGATAGATAGATATGAAATAGATATGAGATAGATATGAGATAGATAGATAGATATGAGATAGATAGATAGATAGATAGATATGAGATAGATATGAGATAGATAGATAGATATGAGATAGATAGATAGATATGAGATAGATAGATAGATAGATATGAGATAGATAGATAGATAGATAGATATGAAATAGATATGAGATAGATATGAGATAGATATGAGATAGATAGATATGAGATAGATAGATATGAGATAGATAGATAGATAGATAGATATGAAATAGATATGAGATAGATATGAGATAGATAATAGATATGAGATAGATAGATAGATATGAGACAGATAGATATGAGATAGATAATAGATATGAGATAGATATCCGATAGATAGATAGGAGATAGATATGAGATAGATAGATATGAGATAGGTAGATATGAGATAGATAGATATGAGATAGATGGGAAGGAGAGAGATAGATAGATATGAGATAGATATATATGAGATAGATAGATATGAGATAGATAGATAGATATGACATAGATATATATGAGATAGATAGATATGACATAGATATATATGAGATAGATAGATATGAGATAGATAGATAGATATAAGATAGATAGATATGAGATAGATAGATAGATATGAGATAGATAGATAGATATGAGATAGATAGATAGATAGATAGATATGAGATAGATAGATAGATATGAGATAGATAGATAGATATGAGATAGATAGATAGATATGAGATAGATAGATAGATATGAGATAGATGGGAAGGAGAGAGATACATATGAGAGAGATAGATAGATATGAGATAGATAGATAGATATGACATAGATATATATGAGATAGATAGATATGACATAGATATATATGAGATAGATAGATAGATATGAGATAGATAGATATAAGATAGATAGATATAAGATAGATAGATAGATATGAGATAGATAGATATGAGATAGATAGATAGATATGAGATAGATATGAGATAGATAGATAGATATGAGATAGATAGATAGATATGAGATAGATAGATAGATATGAGATAGATAGATAGATAGATATGAGATAGATAGATATGAGATAGATAGATATGAGATAGATAGATATGAGATAGATAGATAGATATGAGATAGATAGATAGGAGATAGATAGATATGAGATAGATAGATAGATATGAGATAGATAGATATGAGATAGATAGATGGATAGATAGATATGAGATAGATAGATATGAGATAGATAGATAGATAGATAGGAGATAGATAGATATGAGATAGATAGATAGATATGAGATAGATAGATAGATAGATATGAGATAGATATGAGATAGATAGATAGATAGATATGAGATAGATATGAGATAGATATGAGATAGATAGATAGATAGATATGAGATAGATAGATAGATAGATATGAGATAGATAGATATGAGATAGATAGATGGATAGATAGATAGATATGAGATAGATAGATATGAGATAGATAGATGGATAGATATGAGATAGATAGATATGAGATAGATAGATAGATAGGAGATAGATAGATATGAGATAGATAGATATGAGATAGATAGATATGAGATAGATAGATATGAGATAGATAGATGGATAGATAGATATGAGATAGATAGATATGAGATAGATAGATAGATAGATATGAGATAGATAGATAGATATGAGATAGATAGATATGAGATAGATAGATAGATAGATATGAGATAGATAGATATGAGATAGATAGATAGATATGAGATAGATAGATATGACATAGATAGATATGACATAGATAGATAGATAGATATGAGATAGATAGATAGATAGATAGATAGATATGAGATAGATAGATAGATATGAGATAGATATGAGATAGATAGATGTGAGATAGATAGATAGATATGAGATAGATAGATATGAGATAGATAGATATGACATAGATAGATAGATAGATATGAGATAGATAGATAGATAGATATGAGATAGATAGATAGATATGAGATAGATAGATATGAGATAGATAGATAGATATGAGATAGATAGATATGAGATAGATAGATATGAGATAGATATATAGATAGATAGATAGGAGATAGATATATAGATAGATAGATAGGAGATATTTCAGTTAACAATAACCAAACTGAAGACAGAATTATATAAAATGCTGCAGAATCCTCTCCCTATAGATAACAGCCCCATCCTGACCTCCATAGACCTCTCCTCCGGGGTCCTGTATTGTGTCCCGCTCTTCCTATAAGACGCTGTAGACCACCTTGGACTCCTCGGATGGTGTTGGCAGAATATGAGTGCGATCGTACTGAGCGCGGTCTATGGACACGTCTGGTTCCAGAAGACTTTGTTGTCAGACACAGATACACTTTACTAGTATTTACCATTTGTCTATTTGGTTTCCTTCGTGTCAGTTATTGTATTGTTGTAGGGCAGTGTTTTCCAAACCAGGGTGCCTCCAGCTGTTGCAAAACTACAACGCTCAGCATGCTCGGACAGCCGTTGACTATCCGGGCATGCTGGGAGTTGTAGTTGTGCAACAGCTGGAGGCAGCCTGATTGGGAAACACTGTTCTAGTTAGTTTTATAAGTCACCCTTAGAGCTGGATTCACAGCTTACACTGCTCGATAATGTCTTCCATGCTGCTGCAGTTTCTGAGGGTTTTACTACATGCTGGGAGTTGTAGGTTTGCAACAGCTGGAGGCACCCTGGTTGGGAAACACTGTTCTAGTAAGTTTTTTTTTTTTTTTTATCTCACCCTCAAAGCTGGATTCACAGCTTACACTGCTCAGTACTGCTCTTCCATGCTGCTGCAGCTTCTGAGGGTTTACTACATGCTGGGAGTTGGAGTTTTGCAACTCCAGCTCTAAGGGTGACGTATAAAACTTACTAGAACAGTGTTTCCCAATCAGGGTGCCTCCAGCTGTTGCAAAAGTACAACTCCCAGCATGTAGTAAAACCCTCAGAAACTGCAGCAGCATGGAAGACATTATCAAGCAATGTAAGTGTAGGGTGTATATGTATGTTATGGAGATGCCGGTCCAGTCTTGGGTCCCCGGGCCCTCACACATACTCTATAAGGAGCAGGCTTGATGGCCAGGCCATTGATTCCATTCATGGTCAGCTCCTCTTTGGGATCCGCTAGGAATGAACACTGATGCAGGAGGATGGAGGTGAAGAGGAAGAGCTGCAGCATGGAGAGCTGGTCCCCAATACATCTCCTTTTCCCCAGTGAGAAGATCATCACTCCATAGATGAGGTCTTTGTTGAGATGGTCATTCTCATCCAAGAACCTTTCGGGTTGGAATTGGTCAGGATTTGTCCATTTGTCCACATCATGGTTGACCGACCATTGGTTGACAAACACTATAGTGTCTCTAGGGATGTAGAAGCCATCGATGACGACGTCCCTGGTAGTAGAGTGAGGGATGGTCAATGGCACAAAGCTGCTGAAGCGCAGGGACTCGTAGATGAAGGCTTGGACATAAGGAAGCTTGGCTCTATCCTCCGCACAGGGCATCCTCTCCTGCCCCACCACCCTGTCTATCTCCTCCTGAAGCTTCTTCTGGATCTCCGGATACTTGATGAGCAGGAGAATGATCCAGGACAGAGCTGTAGAGTTTGTGTCCTGACCGGCACCCAACAAATCCATGACTGTAGTCTCCACATAGTCCTTGCTCAGCACTTCTCCTGCCCCCACCCCATGGTCAATGAGCCCTATGAAGGCATCGCTCATGTCTCTGGTGACCGTAGGGTTGTAAGTCTCTCGGTGCTGACGGACTTTATCCTTCACAAAGTCGAAAAACTCAACGTTCAAGTCTTTAAAACTCTGATAGAGACTCCTCACAGGGTTAGGAAAGGACTGGAGCCACGGCAGAAGGTCCACCAGGCTACCGGATCCCACCGTTTGCCCAAATTTATCATTCCTTCCGACAAGGGCCTTGAACTCTTGGTCGTCGTGGCTGTAGCGTCTACCGAAGCACAAGGCACAGATCACGTTGGCAATGGCCACGGTGCACTCGTGGTGAGGGTGGAAGTACCCACCCCCAGCACTGAGGTGCAGGAACACTCGGATGAGGTCTTCAGCCTCAGACGCTACATGTTCCTCAAAGAGCCTGGTGCTTGCTGTATTGAGCGTGGAAAAGGCTCTAAGGGTTGAGTGGGCCATCTTCTTGTGAGCTCTCCACACATGACTGTACGTGCTAAATGCCATGCTCTTACCTCCCGATATCACCTTGAAGGAGGGGAAGTTGGGTCTACCAGCAAACTCTGCACTGTGCTTCACCAAAGCTTGTCTGATGGTTGACTCTCCGTTCAGGACGACGATATCATGGGTGCCCAGCCTTATCTTGAAGACATTTCCATAGATTTGTGCCATCTTGCAAAATGTTAGATGGGGCATTTGTCCTAGCTGCATGGCATTGCCCACCAGTGGCCAAGGAAAAGGACCCGGGGGGCTCTTCTTCTGTCCATGACCTCGGACCCACAGACAAGCCTCCAGGCAGATGAGGAACACGAAGGAGCATAGGAGGGCCGGGTGGACGCTGCTCCTCCAGTCCTCCCAGGGTCCGGCTGCCTCTATATGATCCATTGGAGACATCTGGCAGATCTGTGTGAGTACTGGAGGTTTATATGTTCTTAGTCCATCTCCTGTAGGACGCAGATGACTCCACAATGTTTGTGTTTATCCAGCTCTTCCATTCCTCCTTATTGAAGTGCTGAGCTCTGTCCCTCATATATAGGCTGCAGGGTGAGGTGGGTCGAGCCTCTCTCCTCCCAGCCTGGTGGACCCCACATCCCATCCAGCCCCGCACATCAGTCTGCACACAACTCTTCACACGAAAATAAAGAAGAAAATAGACGGAAGGATTAAAGAACTAAGGGACGGAAGATGTAACATTAGTAGAACCCTGGAGGTGTGCAGCTATAGCCAGATATATTAGATATAGATTAATATACATAGAATATATAGACGGATATAATATACAGATATATAGACTGATATAATATACAGATATATAGACTGATATAATATACAGATATATAGACTGATATAATATACACATAGATAAATATATAGACTGATATAATATACAGATATATAGACTGATATAATATACACATAGATAAATATATAGACTGATATAATATACATAGATATATATATATATATATAGACTGATATAATATACATAGATATATAGACTGATATAATATACATAGATATATAGACTGATATAATATACATAGATATATAGACTGATATAATATACATAGATATATAGACTGATATAATATATACATAGATATATAGACTGATATAATATACATAGATATATAGACTGATATAATATATACATAGATATATAGACTGATATAATATACAGATATATAGACTGATATAATATACATAGATATATAGACTGATATAATATATACATAGATATATAGACTGATATAATATACAGATATATAGACTGATATAATATACAGATATATAGACTGATATAATATACATAGATATATAGACTGATATAATATACATAGATATATAGACTGATATAATATACATAGATATATAGACTGATATAATATACATAGATATATAGACTGATATAATATACATAGATATATAGACTGATATAATATACATAGATATATAGACTGATATAATATATACATAGATATATAGACTGATATAATATACAGATATATAGACTGATATAATATACATAGATATAGATATATAGACTGATATAATATACATAAATATATAGACTGATATAATATATACATAGATATATAGACTGATATAATATACAGATATATAGACTGATATAATATACAGATATATAGACTGATATAATATACATAGATATATAGACTGATATAATATACATAGATATATAGACTGATATAATATACATAGATATATATATATAGACTGATATAATATACATAGATATAGACTGATATAATATACAGATATATAGACTGATATAATATACAGATATATAGACTGATATAATATACATAGATATATAGACTGATATAATATACAGATATATAGACTGATATAATATACATAGATATATAGACTGATATAATATACAGATATATAGACTGATATAATATACATAGATATATAGACTGATATAATATACAGATATATAGACTGATATAATATACAGATATATAGACTGATATAATATACAGATATATAGACTGATATAATATACATAGATATATAGACTGATATAATATACATAGATATATAGACTGATATAATATACATAGATATAGACTGATATAATATACATAGATATATAGACTGATATAATATACATAGATATATAGACTGATATAATATACATAGATATATAGACTGATATAATATACAGATATATAGACTGATATAATATACAGATATATAGACTGATATAATATATACATAGATATATAGACTGATATAATATACATAGATATATAGACTGATATAATATACATAGATATATAGACTGATATAATATACAGATATATAGACTGATATAATATACAGATATATAGACTGATATAATATATACATAGATATATAGACTGATATAATATACATAGATATATAGACTGATATAATATATACATAGATATATAGACTGATATAATATACATAGATATATAGACTGATATAATATACAGATATATAGACTGATATAATATACATAGATATATAGACTGATATAATATACATAGATATAGACTGATATAATATACATAGATATATAGACTGATATAATATACATAGATATATAGACTGATATAATATACATAGATATATAGACTGATATAATATACATAGATATATATATATATATAGACTGATATAATATACATAGATATATAGACTGATATAATATACATAGATATATAGACTGATATAATATACATAGATATATAGACTGATATAATATACAGATATATAGACTGATATAATATACAGATATATAGACTGATATAATATACAGATATATAGACTGATATAATATACATAGATATATAGACTGATATAATATACAGATATATAGACTGATATAATATACATAGATATATAGACTGATATAATATACATAGATAAATATATAGACTGATATAATATACATAGATATATAGACTGATATAATATACAGATATATAGACTGATATAATATACAGATATATAGACTGATATAATATACATAGATATATAGACTGATATATACAGATATATAGACTGATATAATATACAGATATATAGACTGATATAATATACAGATATATAGACTGATATAATATACAGATATATAGACTGATATAATATACATAGATATATAGACTGATATAATATACAGATATATAGACTGATATAATATACATAGATATATAGACTGATATAATATACATAGATATAGACTGATATAATATACATAGATATATAGACTGATATAATATACATAGATATATAGACTGATATAATATACATAGATATATAGACTGATATAATATACATAGATATATATATATATATAGACTGATATAATATACATAGATATATAGACTGATATAATATACATAGATATATAGACTGATATAATATACATAGATATATAGACTGATATAATATACAGATATATAGACTGATATAATATACAGATATATAGACTGATATAATATACAGATATATAGACTGATATAATATACATAGATATATAGACTGATATAATATACAGATATATAGACTGATATAATATACATAGATATATAGACTGATATAATATACATAGATAAATATATAGACTGATATAATATACATAGATATATAGACTGATATAATATACAGATATATAGACTGATATAATATACAGATATATAGACTGATATAATATACATAGATATATAGACTGATATAATATACAGATATATAGACTGATATATACAGATATATAGACTGATATAATATACAGATATATAGACTGATATAATATACAGATATATAGACTGATATAATATACATAGATATATAGACTGATATAATATACAGATATATAGACTGATATATACAGATATATAGACTGATATAATATACAGATATATAGACTGATATAATATACAGATATATAGACTGATATAATATACATAGATATATAGACTGATATAATATATACATAGATATATAGACTGATATAATATACATAGATATATAGACTGATATAATATACATAGATATATAGACTGATATAATATACAGATATATAGACTGATATAATATATACACAGATTAATATATAGACTGATATAATATACAGATATATAGACTGATATAATATACAGATATATAGACTGATATAATATACATAGATATATAGACTGATATAATATACATAGATATAGACTGATATAATATACATAGATATATAGACTGATATAATATACATAGATATAGACTGATATAATATACAGATATATAGACTGATATAATATACATAGATATAGACTGATATAATATACATAGATATATAGACTGATATAATATATACATAGAATATATAGACTGATATAATATACAGATATATAGACTGATATAATATATACACAGATTAATATACAGACGTAACTACAAAGCACATATACAATCAGATTCTCTTTTATAGATCATACACTGCGTTCCGGGTCTTTACATCCTTTCACATGTTGTTCTGCTGCAGCTAAAACACAGTAAACAAGTTTCCCCATCATGCTGCACTGAATACTCCACAATAAGGCCGGGTTCACACCACGTTATTGCAGTACAGTATTATATGTTTTCTATGTGAAAACCGTACGGAACCGTATTGAAAACCATATGCATTGAAAACTGTACGCCAAAAGATGCATCAGATTTTGTCAGTTTTTTTCCCGTATCCAAAACCGTCACCTACCACAGTTTTTGGTCTGGGTGAAAAACTGTATTAAACCGCATACATTTATTTTTATTTTTTTTAACATGGGAACGGTACAGAACGGTATGTGCGTACGCTTCCATCCAGTTTTCACCATAAGGTTTTTTACTTTGCACAGTTCTTTTCTTGGAATTTCAATCAAACAAGTGAAAGGAGTGAAAAGTTGAAAACATACTATTTTTTCTAAAAAAACGGAAACAACCGGACATCATTTTTTAAACCGTATACGGATTAAATTTGTACACACGTTTTGATACAGTTTAGTCCGGTTTTGGAGGAATTTGTTTTTCATCAAAAACCTGATACGGGAACAGTATTGCAAAAACGTGGTGTGAACGCAGCCTAAGTCAGAACAGAAGAAAAAAAATATATATAAGAGGGACGATTCCTCCTGTATTATCACCAGGTGGAATGAGAATCTATGGAGACTAGATAAGTCCCCTTAAAGGGCTACTCCAGTGGAAAACTTTTAATTTTTTTTATAATTTTTTTTTTTTGAATCAACTGGTGGCAGAAAGTTAAACAGATTTGTAAATTACTTCTATTAAAAAAAATCTTAATCCTCCTAGTACTTATTAGCTGCTGTATGTTAGAGGAAATTCTTTTCTTTTTGAATTCCTTTTCTGTCTGACCACAGTGCTCTCTGCTGACACCTCTGTCCATGTCAGGAACGTTCCAGAGCAGGAGAGGTTTGCTATGGGGATTTTCTCCTGCTCTGGACAGTTCCTGATATGGACAGAGGTGTCAGCAGAGAGCACTGTGGTCAGAAAAAAAAAGAAATTCAAAAAGAAAAAGAATTTCCTCTGTAGCATACAGCAGCTGAAAAGTACTGGAAGGATTAAGATTTTTTAATAGAAGTAATATACAAATCTGTTTAACTTTCTGGCATCAGTTGATTTAAAAAAAAAAGTTTTCAACCAGAGTACCCCTTTAAGGGTATGTTCACATGCGGAATTCTGCTGTAATATTATAAATGGACATTCTGCTGCAACAGAGTCCCATTGATTTCAACAAGATTGAGGCATGGGGGGGGGGATTTCAGGGGAGGATAGAGGCTAAAGACATTAAAGGGGTACCTTGCTGCTCGGTGTTTGGAACAAACTGATTCCAAACGCTGGAGCCGGCAGCTCGTGATGCTATAGCCCCACCCCCTCATGATGTAATGCCCCGCCCCCTCAAAGCAAGTCTATGGGAGGGGACGTGATGAGGGGGCGGGGCTATGATGTCACGAGCTCCCGGCGCCTGCTCCAGCGTTTGGAACAGTTTGTTCCAAACGCTGAGCAGCGGAGTACCCCTTTAAGACACTTAGGGGAGGCTGGAAGCATTTGGTGTACAAAAGGAGACTGGAGGCATTTGGGGGAGTGGAAATTTTTTTAATATTTTTGGCAATTATACTTTTTTTTTAACACATTTATTTAGGGCATTTTTTTTAAACAAAAAAAAAAATTATATATATATATTTTTTTTTAACACGTTTTTATATAGATTAATATAACGTATATGTATTACATTAAAGGAGTACT
Source organism: Hyla sarda (assembly GCF_029499605.1). Taxonomy (NCBI): domain Eukaryota; kingdom Metazoa; phylum Chordata; class Amphibia; order Anura; family Hylidae; genus Hyla; species Hyla sarda. The sequence goes on from NC_079199.1 coordinate 102,279,743, forward strand.
CCAGCGCAACATAACTTATTCCCTTTAAAATAAGTAGCAGGAAGTGCAGTTTCGTCCCCAGCAGAAAGCCGCGGCAGACACACCCCCTCCAAGTATCTATGGGGGGCGTCGGCAGCGTCATGCGGGGTCAGAACGCCCCCTTTCCAGCATACTGCTGCGGCCCAGTCCAGGAGATCCCGGGGGGGCCCCAGTGCTCGGACCCCCCCCGTAATCTATAACTTATCCCCCATCCTTCAGATAGGACATAAGTTATATTGCACTACAGATGTCCTTTAATCTATTGCAGTGGTCTCCAAACTGTGACCCTCCAGATGTTGCAAAAGCTGTCTGGGCATGCTGGGAGTAGCCGTCTTGCACCATCTGGGAGGGCCACAGTTGTCTGAGCATGCTGGGAGTTCGGAGACCACTAATCTATGAGATCGGCGCTCTACGGCACAGCCTGTGCATTATTCTGCTAACCAAGTGCCGGCTGTTGTCTGCAGCCGACACCCGCTGGGTCAGTAGGACAAAGCACCATGCACCAGCATAGTTTTGGATACCGTGGTCAAGCAGCTTACGATACTCGGCACTTGTAGCCACATTCCTCCATTTTGGTACACAAGGAGTTAAAATCGGTCAGACCGTCTCCATTCATCCAAAATCCATTGAGAAGAAAAAAAAAAAAAACGTAAGTTCTGAATCAGCGTCCAGCGACTCCTTGTAACCTAATCCTAAACATGGAGCGCCCGTTGTGTTTCCAATCACGGCGACTTCCCGCGCACTTGTGTGTTTGCCATTATAATAATACAGCACAGAGCGCGCCCCCCCCCCGATCCTCCTCGTATAAGGTTCGTAGGTTGGGAATTGCCAGTAAGTGAAGACAATTTAACGCCCCCCCCCCCCCTTATTTCTTCCTTCCTCTGACCCCCTTATAATACAGCGCAGAGCCAGGATCTCCAATGTGAGGGTATAGGCGGTGGTGGAGAAGGGGCTCCCGCAGTCACGAATAGCGAGGCCGCGGTCTCTGGAACTGATCACTGTTTATAGCACTCACCGCCGGCTCCTGTCACGCAGGGGGAGGAGGGGGGCTTATTCTGGGTTGTACTCATTTCTTAGGACAGTGTTTTCCCCAAACAGTGTGCCTCCAGCTGTTGCAAAACTACAACTCCCCGAGGTTCCCATAGACATTAGATGGCCGGACGATCCCGCCGAGAACGCCAGACTTTCACCGCATCTGTACAACTCGCGTTCGTCTTTCTAAATAAACAAAATAAAAAGGACAGAATACGTAGGGGGGCACTTATGTCCCTTTGTTCTAGTGATTGGGGGGGGGGGGGGGGTCTCAGCAGCCGGACCCCCGCTGGTCACAACTTCTGACATGTCTGGTGTGGACAGCTTTGCTCTCTCTTACAGTGTTTTCCATCCAGTGTGCCTCCAGCTGTTGCAAAACTACAACTCCCAGCATGCCCGGACAGCCGTTGGCTGTCCGGGCATGCTGGGAGTTGTAGTTTTACAACAGCTGGAGGCGCGCTGTTGGAGAATTTTCTTCCTAAAACAAGTGTTTTCTCCATCAGCTTTACTCCTAACCCGCACTGTATCCAACAAATATGACCAAAAGGGGATTGCGAACTAACATGACAATGTAACCGCAGATAAGGATAAATATAAACAACCAGAACACGACTGTAGCGCCAATAACTTAGCGTTTATACTATATAATAATAAAAAACGTATACATATAGGTGTCAAAACACAAAAACAATGTGCTTAAATATAATCACTTTATTCTAAAAATTCCCCCTGATGAAGTGCCTCATAGCGAAATGTATGTTGGGGAAGGTGCATGCTGTTTGACTCTACATATGGAAGTTTTGCCCATGTATGCATTATATTTTTTCATATCTTCATATGTTAGGGATCGACCGATTATCGGTTTGGCCAATATTATCGGCCGATAATCGCGATTTTGTGCATTATCGGTATCGGCAATTACCTTGCCGACAAGCCGATAATGCCCCGCGCACCGTGACCACCCCCCCGACCCACGTCGCCTCCCCCATCCCCGGTTTTATAATTACCTGTTCCCGGGGTCCACGCTACTTCTGGCTCATGCTGCGTCCTGCGTTACGCTGTGCGCAATGACAAGTGACGTGACGTCACCGCGTACAGTGACAGTTCAGGACTCGGAGGACGCCACCGGAGCCAGATGTAGAGTGGACCCCGGGAACAGGTAATTATAAAACCGGGGATGGGGGAGGCAATGGGGCCGGGGCAGTGCAGGGTGCAACGTGGCGTGGTGGTAGGGGGAGCGGTGGCGGTGATAGGTCTCAGGACCCCCGGACAGGCAGGGGCAGAGAAGCGGGTGGCGGCGGCCAATGGCACCGCAAAAGCCACTGCAGTTCATTGATTTAAAGCGCCCGCTTTAAGGGTACATTCCCACACGGCGTATTTGCTGCTGCGTATTTTATTTTCTCTGTTGAAGTCAATGGGTAGGAAAATACGCAGCACCAAATACGAAGAAAATACGCAGCAAAATACGTCGTGTGGGAACGTACCCTAAATCAATGATCTGCAGCGGTGTCGCGGGGGGGGTAAATAGCCGATAACTTATACCGATATTCCAGTATAAGTTATCGGCTATCAGCCCTAACCTCCACCAATTATCGGCTATCAGCCCTAACCTACACCAATTATCGGCTATCGGCCCTAACCTCCACCAATTATCGGTATCGGCCCTAACCTCCACCAATTATCGGCTATCGGCCCTAACCTCCACCAATTATCGGCTATCGGCCCTAACCTCCACCAATTATCGGTATCGGCCCTAACCTCCACCAATTATCGGCTATCGGCCCTAACCTCCACCAATTATCGGCTATCGGCCGTAACCTCCACCAATTATCGGCTATCGGCCGTAACCTCCACCAATTATCGGCTATCGGCCCTAACCTCCACCAATTATCGGCTATCGGCCCTAACCTCCACCAATTATCGGTATCGGCCCTAACCTCCACCAATTATCGGTATCGGCCCTAACCTCCACCAATTATCGGTATCGGCCCTAACCTCCACCAATTATCGGTATCGGCCCTAACCTCCACCAATTATCGGTATCGGCCCTAACCTCCACCAATTATCGGTATCGGCCCTAACCTCCACCAATTATCGGTATCGGCCCTAACCTCCACCGATTATCGGTATCGGCCCTAACCTCCACCGATTATCGGTATCGGCCCTAACCTCCACCGATTATCGGTATCGGCCCTAACCTCCACCGATTATCGGTATCGGCCCTAACCTCCACCGATTATCGGTATCGGCCCTAACCTCCACCGATTATCGGTATCGGCCCAAACCTCCACCGATTATCGTATCGGCCCTAACCTCCACCGATTATCAGTATCGGCCCTAACCTCCACCGATTATCAGTATCGGCCCTAACCTCCACCGATTATTGGTATCGGCCCTAAAAAACGATATCGGTCGATCCCTAATTAATATATATATATATGTATAAAAAATAAAAATTTTCTTTGTTTTGTTTTGCACAATGAACATTGGTCTTTTCTTGTTTTGGTGACAAAACATGTATATGCATATAAAAAAAAAAAGAAAAAGAAAAAAAGAAATTAAAATCAAACGAATGGGTGCCACCAGAATTGCAATACGCAATAGAAAACACCAAGGATCGCTGGACACAACACAATGGCCATCATTTACTATTGCAAACCCAATATGTTTTGTCGGGTTGTGCGCTGGAAATGAGAAGAACCATACAAACTCTCCATTTTACTGGGGGGGGGGGGGGAGAAGGGGCGTGGCCGCTGGGAAAAGGAACCGTGGTCACAGAAAAGGGGCGTTTGACATTCACAAAAATAAATAAATAAAAAATAAAAAAAATGCAAAACAACATATTTACTAAGGTTTCCACAGAAATGTTAGTGGATTTGAGCTGAGGAAAACCCGACAGATCAGAACACGTGTAAGAAAATAAAAAATAACATTTTTTGGGAAAGTGGAAAATGTATGGAAACCTTTGTAAATGTTGAGGAAAAAAAATTGTAGGGAATTAAGGGGTATTCCAGGCAAAACCTTTTTTTATATATATCAAAGTTAAACAGATTTGTAAATTACTTCTATTAAAAAATCTTAATCCTTCCAATAGTTATTAGCTTCTGAAGTTTTCTGTCTAACTGCTCAACGTCCCGGGAGCTGTGCATGATGGGAAAATATCCCCATAGGAACTGCACAGCTCCCGGGACGTGAGTCATCCGAGAGCAGTTAGACAGAAAACAACAACTCAACTTCAGAAGCTAATAACTATTGGAAGGATTAAGATTTTTTAATAGAAGTAATTTACAAATCTGTTTAACTTTCCAGAGCCAGTTGATATATAAAAAAAAAAAAAAAAACTTTTTGCCTGGAATACCCCTTTAAATCCCACAAAGAAACCTACACAACACTTAGTAAATCAGGGCCAATATGTCCGATCCATCTCTATTGTATAACGTGATATCCTGACAGGTTCCCCTCAGGGGACAAAATAGGATAATAGTCAAAAATTTATGACAAAAAGATAAACCTGGCAGCACACAGTATATTGTCGGCAGTTTGGGTAACACTATATGCAGCCATTGATTTAACTATGATTTTGTTGTACTCTGATGAACCCTATGATTGAAGTAGGGGGGGAAACATGTTGAGATATGAAGTTGTGTTACATATTAGTACATTGTGTTGTGTCCAGGAGCCCTTGGTGTGAGCTATTGGGTGTTATTGTGATTCTAGGATCCTCATTGTGGTTTTTCTATACACAAGCATTTTTAAAAGGAGTGTTCCAGGTTTAAAGGGGTTCTCCAGCATAAGGGGATTTTAGTATGTACCTGGCAGACAGTGATGGACAGGCTTAGAAAGGATCTGCGCTTGTCTTGGGGGTAAATGGCTATGCTGTGAGATTACCATAACACTGTGGCTAGCTTTTTGTGAACTGGTATTTCCTGTTTGAGTTTTCTTTTTTGCCTACAAATCCCATAATTCCATTTTCCTCCCTCCCACACATCAGCTACTCCACCCATTGAAACATAAATGAGCTGCATCCATTCAAAAGACCTGTGGTTTTCAGCTGTTGCATTAGTTGCAGATTGATCTCTCTCTCACCAAGCGATCGCTCCACCCATTGAAGCAGACAGGCTTCCTGTCATCAGCTGACTAGTGATGTAATGTCTCGGCCGCATTGCAAGCTGGGAAAAATCTGAGACAACAGTCATTTTGTATGATGTTAAAAATAAATATTGGGGTGAAAATCACAGAAGAATTGTGAGAAAACCGTCACACACAGGTACAGACACTATATTATGAACTACACTAACTTTACAGCCCCTGTAGCATAGTCAAATAAAAAAAAAAATCCTGGAATACCCCTTTAATTAAAGGAGTACTGCAGTCTTAAACCGATTGCGGGAGTTCCGACTGGTGGGACCTCTCCCCAATCTCCCATACAGGAACCTGGCATTGCCGCAGGTAATGCGCATGTTGTTGACCTCACTGGAGGTCAACAAACACGCCTCCTCCATACAGCTCGATGGGAGAGGCGGGGATGCATGAAGGCATCCCATAGAGATACATGGAGGAGGCGTGTCCGCCGCGGGGGTGCTCAGGGGTCCCAGTGTTAGGACCCCCCGCGATCAGACTGCGAATAGGGGATAAGTGTCTAGGACTGCAGATCTCCTTTACATTTTCAGTATCATGCATGTGATGCCAAGTTATTTCTTAAAGGGGTACTCCACTGAAAAATATATTTATATATATTTTTTTAAATCAACTGGTGCCAGAAAGTTAAACAGATTTGTAAATTACTTCTATAAAAAAAAAAAAAATCTTAATCCTTCCAGTACTTATCAGTTATGATCCACAGGAAGTTATTTTCTTTCTGTCTGACCACAGTGCTCTCTGCTGACACCTCTGTCCATGTCAGGAACTGTCCAGAGTAGGAGCAAATACCTATAGCAAACCTCTCCTGCTCTGGACAGTTTCTAAAATGGACAGAGGTGTCAGCAGAGAGCACTGTGGTCAGACAAAGGAAACTAAAAAAAAAAAAAAAAAGGAAAATAACTTCCTGTGGAGCATTCAGCAGCTCATAAGTACTGGAAGGGTAACTTTTTTTTTTTTTATAGAACTCATTTACAAATCTGTTTAACTTTCTGGCCCCAGTATATTTAAAAAATAAAAAAGGTTTTCCACCAGAGTACCCCTTTAAGTACATTTACTTGCATTCTGTGTGAGGGGTGGATTGACCCTTTTTTTGTGATTTCACCGTCCCCCAGGTTCGGCATTCCTTTGGTCTGTGTATGACTGTTATCTCGGGCCTTTCCCAAGATCCTGTCTGGCCTGAGACCACAGCTGATCACAGGGGGTTTGGCTTCTTTCCTGACAAGCTCGCCCCCTGATGACTGGTGTGGTCCAGCAGTACGTGCCGCCGTTCAATGTGCCCCCCCCCTCCCCCCCCCCCCCCCCGCTGTCACGTGATCTCAGCAGTCTGCAGGACAGCGGGGGATGATGCATTGAACATGGACATTTTTTGGAAACGTGGAGCAAGTGAGTAGCTAAAAATTCTACCATATGATTCAGGTTTCCGTGCGAATGAAAGCAAAGAAATGACTTCTGGTCATGGTTGGGGGCAGAGTAAGGGCAGTATCAGCAGGGAGTGCAGCTCTGGCAGAATATCATACGGCAGTGTTTTCCTTAACAGGGTGCCTCCAGCTGTTGCAAAACTACAACTCCTAGCATGCCCGGACAGCCTTCGGCTGTCCGGGCATGCTGAGAGTTGTAGTTTTGCAACAGCTGGAGGCACCCTGTTAAGGAAAACACTGATCTATGTGTACGATGGCCTCTCGACTCTCTGTTGACTCTGGATGTCAGAGGAGAGAAGGGTCGGGCAAGTGCCCCTCTGCAGAATAAATGTTGTAGTGTACACGGGGATGAGGAGTGCACGCTGGGAGTTGTAGTTTCACAACTAGGAGTTGTAGTCTTGCAACAGCTGGAGACACACTATTTAAATAAAACCACAATGATAGGGGCCTCCTGACTCTCATACAGCAGTAAAAAAATGGAATTAAACTCCCTATGCTTTTGTTATCTGGGAGATAAGACGCCCAAAGGATTTCGGAGAGAACAGAGGGTGTCTGGCAGCAGTTTTCTACCCTCTCCCCAGCCAGGGGCTCCTCTCCATGGGCCTTACACTGCAGTTCTCTTTATATGATGCAAAGCGACTACGCAAATCATTCATGTCCATAGCAATGATCATTCTTGTGTGAAGTGTAGTGCCACCTAGTGGTGTGTGTCGCTTACTGCCGAGTGATGGATGTAGATCTAAAATCACTAGTGATGAACAATGTTGAGTGGTTGTTAATGACCCCTACCTAAGGGTTTACAAATTGTGTTTTGCATAAATTTGTTTTTTGGTTCCTTGCCCACATATTTGCAAATTTTTGCTCAATGTGACTTTATAGAGGGGTTGTCCAGGATGAAATTTTTTTTTATAAAATAAAAAAATTATTATAATAAAAAAAATAAAAAAATAATAATATTTATTTATTATTTATTAATAAAAAAAATTAGAGATGAGCGAACTTACAGTAAATTCAATTCGTCACGAACTTCTCGGCTGGGCAGTTGATGACTTATCCTGCATAAATTAGTTCAGCTTTCAGGTGCTCCGGTGGGCTGGAAAAGGTGGCTACATTCCTAGGAAAGAGTCTCCTAGGACTGTATCCACCTTTTTCAGCCCACGGGAGCACCGGAAAGCTGAACTAATTTATGCAGGATAAGTCATCAACTCCCGAGCCGAGAAGTTTGTGACGAATCGAATTTACTGTAAGTTCGCTCATCAATAATAATAATAATAAATGCTGTTTTTTAAGCAAAAACAGCACAGGTCCTGTCCATAGGTTGTGTGTAGTACTGCAGCTCAGTCCCATTTACTTCCACGGAGCCGAGCTGCAATACCAGACCCAACCTGTGAACACGAGTGGTGCTGTTAATTTTTTTTTTTTTTTTTTTTGCAAGAAAGCAGCAGTGTTTTTCTAATCCTGGACAACCTCTTTTACTCGGAACACACTTACCCATCAAACAGGGAAATTTGGGGACCCCCCACGATCCCCTGAACAGCGATCGGGCTCTCCATGCGCACAGAGTGGGGTCAGCACGCGCCCTCCATTGATCTCTATACAGATGAACATGAATGCGTGTCGACCCCTGCTCTGTGCATGGGGAGTGCCGGAACGCTATGCAGAAGATTGCAGGTGGTCCCAGTGGACGGTCCCTCCAGCGATCAAACATTTATCCCCTATTCTTTGGATAGGGGATAAATTGTCCTTCACTCCCTTAAAGGGGTCCTCCACCATAAGGGGATTTTAGTACGTACCTGGCAGACAGTAATGGACATGCTTAGGAAGGATCTGCGCTTGTCTTGGGGATAAATGGCTATGCTGTGAGATTCCCATAACACTGTGACTAGCTGTTTGTGAACTGGTATTTCCTGTTTGAGTTTTCCTCTTTTGCTTACAACTCCCATAATTCCATGTTCCTCCCTCCCACACATCAGCCCCCCCCCCACCCATTGAAACAAATGAGCTGCATCCATTCAAAAGACCTGTGGTTTTCAATCAGGGTGCCTACAGCTGTTGCATTAGTTGCAGATTGATCTCTCTCCCACCAAGCGATCCCTCCACCCATTGGAGCAGACAGGCTCCCTGTCATCAGCTGACTAGTGATGTCAGGTCTCGGCCACATTGCAACCTGGGAAAAATCTGAGACCACAGTCATTTTGTATGCTGGTAAAAAGAAATATTGGGGTGAAAAATCACACACGTACAGACACTGTAGCATAGTCAAATAAAAAAATTCCTGGAATACCCCTTTAATCATGTGCAATATTTTCAGACTGTTCCCACAGCTTCACTTTCTCTCACACCAGTGTTTCTTCTTAATTGTGTTGTTTATTCTCAAATCATATATTTCAATATATACAAACATGTATACAGGAGACAAAAACACCGCATCTATACAAGTCTACAAATAACACACAAAAACAAACAAACATGTCTATGTTACAGGTCCTGGAGGCGGTGGTTTGTGCTGCCATCTAGTGTTCTGTATTCAGAATGTTAGAGCTTCAGATATTTGTATACAACAGAACTCAATGGACTTTCCTTTTGTTGAAAAAATAAAAATAAAAAACGGAAATAAAAATAAAATAAAAAAAAACATGAATGCTCTTTAAAAAGGGGTACTCTCGTGGAAAACAATTTTTTTTTTTTTTTTAATGAACTGGTGCCAGAAAGTTAAACAGATTTGTAAATTACTTTTACTATTTAAAAATCTCAATCCTTTCAGTACTTTTTAGCAGCTGTATGCTACAGAGGAAATTCTTCTATCTTTGAATTTCTTTTCTGTCTTGTCCACAGTGCTCTCTGCTGACACCTCTGTCCGTGTCAAGAACCGACCAGAGCAGCATAGGTTTGCTATGGGGATTTTCTCCTACTCTGGACAGTTCCTGACATGGACAGAGGTGTCAGCAGAGAGAACTGTGGACAAGACAAAAAATTAATTCAAGAAGAAAAGAATTTCCTCTGGAGCATACAGCTGCTAATAAGTACTGGAAGGGTAAAGATTTTTTATTTTTTTTAATAGAAGTCATTTACAAATCTGTTTAAACTTTCTGGCACCAGTTCATTTAAAAAAAAAAAAAAAATCGTTTTCCACCGGAGTACCCCTTTAAGTTTGTCAGAACCTCTTGTCAGTGTTGTCTTAGGGTTTCTTGCATAAGTCCAAAGGATCCAATTGGTTTACATGGGAGATGAATGTTGTACACTCTGTAAACTTGGCGGCATCCACCATTAAGGTTCATTAACTCTTACAGGACATTCCCATCTGACAGTAATGGCTTATTGCTAGGATGCGCCAATTTATAATCAGTAGGGGGCGCAAGCACAGGGTCTCCACCGTTCTGATAAAAAAGGGGGGCGCAAGAATCATCCGGTGCTGCAGCCACTTTGCGAATGGAAATGGCTGCAATTCAAGTTGAGGACGAGTGAAAGACTGTGCAAGGAAAAGCAGGGACGCAGCACTAAATACGGCTCCAGCAGGATCAGTGCGGGTCCCAGAGGTCAGACCACCGCAGCTCATAGAGCGATACTGTATCCTAGCATTACAGCATCACTTTATAAGAAGGTGGGGGGTTTGATCAGTCCACCTCCTTGGTGGTCGCTCTGATCTCGGGGGATTGCGCTCAGTCCTTGGCATCACCTACCCCATCAGCGTTAATGGCAAACATGGCCTCAGCCTCGGGCAAACAAGGAGAGTCGTAGATCTTGCAGATACGGGTCTCTCCTCTGCCCTTTCGTAAGTACAATCTACGGAGAAGAACAAAACAAAATTGTGTAAAATCTCCATTTGCAAAAATTTTAATAAACTAAATCAGCGTTTCCTACCAGGGTGGCTCCAGCTGTTGCAAAACTACAACTCACAGCATGCCCGGACAGCCGAAGGCTGTCCGGGTATGCTGAGAGTTGTAGTTTTGCAACAGCTGGAGGCACCCTGGCAGGAAAACTCTGATCTAGTAAGCTTTATATCTCACCCACCTAGAGCTGGATTCATAGCTTACTCTGCTCAGTACCGCTCTACAATGTATTCTATCCTTCTGCAGCATCTGAGCGTTTACTTCAACTATTGCAAAACTACAACTCCTAGCATGGAAGCACCCTGGTTGGGAAACACTGCTCTAGTAAGTTTTATATCTCAACCACTTAGAGCTGGATTCATAGCTTACCCTGCTCAGTACCGCTCTATAATGTATTCTATGCTGCTGCAGCTTCTAAGGGTTTACTTCAACTACTGCAAAAATACAACTAGCATGGAGGCACCCTGGTTGGGAAACACTGCTCTAATAAGTTTTATATCTCATCCCTTCAGAGTTGGATTTACAGCTTACACTGCTCAGTACGGCTCTATGTCTTTCATGCTGCTGCAGCTTCTGAGAGTTTATTACATGCTGGGAGTTTTGCAACAGCTGAAGGCACCCTGGTTGGGGGGGGGGGGGACACTGCTCACAGCTTACTCTGCTCAGTACCGATGTATTCTATGCTGCAGCTTCTGAGGGTTTGCTTTAGCTACTGCAAAAATACAACTAGCATGGAGGCACCCTGGTTGGGAGACACTGCTCTAGTAAGTTTTATATCTCAACCACTTAGAGCTGGATTCATAGCTTACCCTGCTCAGTACCGCTCTATAATGTATTCTATCCTGCTGCAGCTTCTGAGGGTTTACTTAAGCTACTGCAAAACTACAACTCCTAGCATGGAGGCACCCTGGTTGGGAAACACTGCTCTAGTAAGTTTTATATCTCATCCCTTCAGAGTTGGATTTACAGCTTACACTGCTCAGTACGGCTCTATGTCTTTCATGCTGCTGCAGCTTCTGAGAGTTTATTACATGCTGGGAGTTGTAATTTTGCAACAGCTGAAGGCACCCTGGTTGGGGGAACGCTGCTCTAAACCCATCACACAGAACTTCAGGCATCTATTCCTGACTACTCGCCTCAACATACCATGGTATATTTAGTCATCTATTATGGATTTATTCTTCACCATTCCCTCTTAGTTTGAGGCAAAATCCCATTTTTCTTCCCCTGCTCTGAACTATTGGGTGCCAGATTTTAATAACTTTATGAACAATCTTGTACACATTTCGTTACCTTGTTGTGGACGCATGGGCTATAATGTTTCCTCCAATGGGTTTCTTAGGATCAGCGGCAAACATGGCTGCTCCGTCCACCTGAGCTACCACCTGATTGGTGATCACCACGGCCACGCCAAACTGAGGAGAAAACATTCAGCAGATATTATGTGAAGATGATCGCAACTGACAGAGCTAAATATAAAGTCAGTGTATACAATTACATATACAGTGAAAAAAAATCTATTTAACCCATTACTGCTGCAGACAGGACATTGTAAGTTTTAACCCCTTAAGGACACAGCCCATTGTGGCCCTAAAAAAAGATTACCTGTCATGATCTTTATAAATTATATAATCCTCCCAGGTCACTGCCCCAATCATGATAAACCACCCCCGCCTTTATTTTTATAATTTTTTAGTATTCTTCCTTGATTTTGTTCTGTATTTTCTGCTCAGTCTCAGTCAGATTCATAGATTGGGAAGGGGCGTTCCCCAGCAGGTGTGACATCATCTGAAGCCATACAGGGGAGAACTTCCTCCCTCACATTAGATTTTATAGTACATTAGATTTTTTTTTATTTACCATAAAGGAGTGCAATAGGAAAAATTAGTTTTAATGAGAGTGCAGATTTAAAAGGACTCAAATTTTATTTTTGCATTTTCGTTTTTTCCTCCTCGTCTACTAAAAATCATAACTGTTATATTTCCATCCACAGAGCCATATGAGGGCTTATTTTTTGCATGACCAATTGTAATTTGTAATGACACTTTTATTTTACACTAAAATGTACATCGCAACCAAAAAGATATTATTCGAGGGAATTGAAGAGAAAACCACAAGGCCCAATATGCATAGAAAAAAGGCAGATTTGGTGGCCTTAAAGGAGTAGTCCAGTGGTGATTCAGTGGTTTACAACTTATCCCCTATCTTAAGGATAGGGGATAAGTTGCAGATCGCGGGGGGTCCGACCCCTGGGGCCCCCCGCGATCTCCTGTACGGAGCCCCGACAGCCCGCGGGAAGGGGGCGTGTCGACCTCCGCACGAAGCAGCGGCCGACACGCCCCCTCAATACAACTCTATGGCAGAGCCGAAGCGCTGCCTTCGGCAATCTCCGGCTCTGCCATTGAGATGTATTGAGGGGGCGTGTCGGCCGCCGCTTCGTGCGGGGGTCGACACCCGCTATCTCGGCGGAGAGCCGGGGCCCCGTACAGAGAGATCGCAGGGGGCCCCAGAGGTCGGACCCCCCGCGATCTCAAACTTATCCCCTATCCTTAGGATAGGGGATACGTTTTTCACCACTGGACTACCCCTTTAAAGGGGTACTCTGCCCCTAGACATCTTATCCCCTATACAAAGGATAGGGGATAAGATGTCAGATCACCGCGGTGCCACTGCTGGGGAGCCCCAGGATCCCCGCTGCGGCACTGCGCTATTACAGCACAGAGCGAGTTCGCTCTGCACGTAATGACGCGCAATACAGGGGCCGGCGCATAGTTACGTCACGGTCCCGCCCCTTTCAATACAAGTCTATGGGAGGGGGCGCGGTGATCGTCACGCCCCCTGCCATAGACTTGCATTAAGGGGACAGGCCGTGATGTCACGAGGGGCGGAGCCATGACATCCCGCGGCTCTGTCCCCTGTATAGCCCGTCATTACGCACAGAGCGAACTCGCTCTGTGCTGTAATGATAGCGCAGTGCCGCAGTGGGGATCCCGGAGCTCCCCAGCAGCGGCACCGCGGCGATCTGACATCTTATCCCCTATCCTTTGGATAGGGGCGGAGTACCCCTTTAATGACCCTAAACCCACTAAGACAACCCAACCAATCCCGATGATCGTAGGATTACCACTGGTGATGTGGAGGTACAACTCCATGCCATCACCATGACAACCGTACATTGGTTCATAGGCATTTCCAGTGCATCGTGACATGATAAATTATGGAAGAAGAAGGTTATAATGTCCGCTCTTCCTACCTCATCAGCCAGCCGCAGCAACATCCTCAGGAAGCGAGCCAAGTGCATCTGCCGCGCAGACAGCTCCCCTCTGCCCGAGTAATCTGTTCTGTATAGAGCTGTAGCGCTGTCCACTATGAGAAGAGCGTACCTGCACAAAGGAACAAAAATCTAAGCTGAAGGTGCAAAAGCAGACAAGATTTTGGAGGTAAAAAAAAAAAAAAAAAAAAAAAAAAAAAAAAAGAAAAAAAATATATAATATAATATATATATATATATAATTATATATATATATAATATAATATATATATAATATAATATATATATAATATAATATATATATATAATATAATATAATATATATATATAATATAATATATATATATAATATAATATATATATATAATATAATATAATATAAATATATAATATATATATATATATATATATATATATATATATATATATATATATATATATATAAATATAAATAATATTTATATTATTTATAAAAAATAAATAAATGATAAAAACCTGTTACCAAAACCTAATACTGTACTGTAGTCCAATAAATCCAGCCACAAAGGCAAAACTGGGCACAAGATGTAAGGAAAAGTAGTAGCCTGATTATGTGTGTGTATTTTTCCTTTCCCGGCACATTTAATAACTACCCCCCCTTCATCATAGGATAGGGGATAAGTTGTTACATCCCGGAGTTATCCTTTAACGCAGTGGTCTTCAAACTGTGGCCCTCCAGATGTTGCAAAACTACAATTCCCAGCATGCCCGGACAGCCGTTGGCTGTCCGGGCATGCTGGGAGTTGTAGTTTTGCAACATCTGGAGGCCCACAGTTTGAAGACTGCTGCTTTAAAAAGGTGTTATCCAGGTTTTTTTTTTTTTTTTTTTTTAATATATCAACTGGCTCCAGAAGGTTAAACCGATTTGTAAATTACTTCTATTAAAAAAATCTTAATCCTTTCAGTACTTATGAGCTTCTGAAGTTAAGGTTGTTCTTTTATCTTTCTGATGACACGTGTCTCGGGAACTGTCCAGAGTAGAATAGGTTTGCTATGGGGATTTGCTTCTAAACTTAGCAGTTCCCGAGACACGTGTCATCAGAGAGCACTTAGACAGAAAAGAACAACCTTAACTTTAGAAGCTCATAAGTACTGAAAGGATTAAGATTTTTTTAATAGAAGTAATTTACAAATCGGTTTAACTTTCTGGAGCCAGTTGATTGATATATACAAAAAAGTTTTTTCCTGGATAACCTCTTTAACGTATGTGACATCAAGATGTCTAGCAAAATCATAGTTCCCAAAAGAATGTCAGCTATACCTCCACCACATATATCCAGTTATCCGGGGAGGATAGCGGATATATTATATAAAAACACAGGCACAGGAGGAGCCATATTGTCATTCTGCACAGAGATGCGCTGCAGTTACCTGGATTCTGCCATCATGGCTGCAGCCTGGTACAGAAGTTGGGTCTGGTGATCAGTATTGAAGGCTCGAGCATAAGCCACGTTGTCCAGAACGTCGCTGCCTGATAAACCGTACCTAAAATGTGAGATATGAGATCCAATAAACCTTTATAAGATCAGGGTCTGAAGTACAGTCACAATACAGAGGCAGAGTCCTACCTTTCGGCAACAGCGAGGAGCCTCTCCGGTCTGAAGGTGCCCTCTGTGTCTATGTACATGGCTTTCCCTTCACCACCACCTCTATCAATAGGAAGCTGGAGAGAAAACAAACAAAAAAAAAAATAATAATAATAATAATGCTGAAAAAGTAAAAAAAAAATTTTTAAAAAATAAATAAAAGCCCCCCCCCCAAAAAAAAATATAAAATAAAACTATCCAAGAAATAAAATTAATCTTTCACAAGACAACTGGTTTCATCATACAGGGATCTTAGAAGGGGTACTCCGGCCCTAAGACATCTTATCCCTAGTGACACCCCCTCCTATTGACTTGCATTGAGGGGGCGGGGTGTAACGTCACACGGGGGCGGAGTCGTAACGTCACGATACTCCGTCCCCGTTGTTTGGAGACATAAGACTTTGAGCCTCCAGCGCTTCCTACAGTGCTTACAGGTGGGTGCTACATGCTAGATTGTGGGGGTCCCCAGCGGCGGGACCCCCTCCCCCCCCATCAGACATCTCATCTCCTATGCTTTGGATAGGGGATAAGATGTCTTAGGGCCGGAGTACCCCTTTAAGCTGCCCATATATTACAGATAGCCAACAGCTATTTATCCCAATGCCCCCATACAGACGGCAGAGCGTGCATATATTTTAGGCCCCTTTCACAATACCGATATTCTCCTGTAAAATCTCCCGCCAGAAAGTCCAGAAAACGGCAGTCAAAAAAATCCCTTTCATGTCCATGTGATTATTTTATTATCCTTTAGCTTTAGTTATGTCCAGTTCTGACTGACGTCCATTATTTTTCACTGTGTCTGCACTAACTTTTGTCCCCTCAAAAATAAATGTGGAATAACAGACATTAACATTTTTAAAAGGGGTACTCCGGTGGAAAACTTTATTTTTTAAATGAACTGGTGCCAGAAAGTTAAACAGATTTGTAAATTACTTCTATTAAAAAATCTTTACCCTTCCAGTACTTTTTAGCAGCTGTATGCTACAGAGGAAATTGTTTTCTTATTGAATTTCTTTTTTGTCTTGTCCACAGTGCTCTCTGCTGACACCTCTGTCCATGTCAGGAACTGTCCAGAGCAGCATAGGTTTGCTATGGGGATTTTCTCCTGCTCCGGACAGTTCCTGATACGGGCATCAGGTGTCAGCACAGAGCACTGTGGACAAGACAAAAAAGAAATTCAAAGAGAAAAGAATTTCCTCTGTAGCATACAGCTGCTAAAAAGTACTGGAAGGGTAATGATTTTTTAATAGAAGTAATTTACAAACCTGTTTAACTTTCTGGCACCGGAGTACCCCTTTAACATTGAAGTCTATGGCTGATGGATGTTCACAAAGAACATCCGTTAGCGCCCATTCTTTTCACCTTCCGTTATTGCTACTGAGCATGCTCAGTACAGCATCACAACCAGAAGGGGTTAAAACGGGACATAAAATAACGGACTATAACGATGCAGGATGGATGAAATAACGGGTGATAACGGATGGAACGTGTCTGTTATGTGGACAGAACGCCTGTTCATATTAGAGATGAGCGAACTTACAGTAAATTCGATTCGTCACGAACTTCTCGGCTCGGCAGTTGATGACTTTTCCTGCATGAATTAGTTCAGCTTTCAGGTGCTCCCGTGGGCTGGAAAAGGTTGGATACAGTCCAAGGAGACTCTTTCCTAGGACTGTATCCACCTTTTCCAGCCCACGGGAGCACCGGAAAGCTGAACTCATTTATGCAGGATAAGTCATCAACTGCCGCAACTGCCGAGCTGAGAAGTTTGTGACGAATCGAATTTACTGCAAGTTCGCTCATCTCTAGTTAATATAATGGAGATTGTTCATCTGTTCTGTTCTTGTATCTTTTTTCATGACCTGTTTTTGCAAAATAACGGGTGTCAGAAGGAACATGACGGTGGTGTGAAAAGGGCCTAAGAAGAGGAGAAAGCCGCTGTCAGACACCTCTGGAAGTGACTTATCTGCACATGAACAAAAGCATCAGGCAAGAAAAAAAAACACCTGACAAGAAATCATGGCGGAGGCTACCGCGGTACTAGGAGCGGCGCCATCCCGGTCCCCGCCGTGCATTCTCTTGATACTAATATGTGGGTATTATTCACCACATACTATGCACTGATGTAGTTTGATGTTTCTAATGTCATTTGGCACCTTATACTATTATACTGTGTATCTATGTTTACTCATGTAAAGGTACGTTCAGACAAGCGGATTTGCAGCGTATTTTACGCTGCAGATCCGCCGCTGAAGGACCTCTATATGGTGGCTTTACATGTGCCTGCTCAGAGCGGCAATACGCCGCTACGTGCAGAGACACAAACGATGTGCGGCCACTCCTCCTGCTCAATGAGCTGCCGCGATGTGCGAGTATACTGTGCATGCGCGCGGCGACTCGCAGGTCGCAGTGTGTCTGCTCGTAGCTGTGTATTGCCGCTCTGAGCAGGCACATGTAAAGCCACCATATAGAGGTCCTTCAGCGGCGGATCTGCAGTGTTCTGTTTACCATTAGGGCCCAATGGTTAAAGGAGTAGTCCAGTGGTGACCCAGTGGTGAACAACTTATCCCCCTATCCTAAGGATAGGGGATAAGTTTGAGATCGCGGGGGGTCCGACCGCTGGGAAGGGGGCGTGTCGACCTCTGCACGAAGTGGCGGCCGACACGCCCCTCAATACAACTTTATGGCAGAGCCGAAGCGCTTCCTTCGGCAATCTCCGGCTCTGCCATTGAGATGTATTGAGGGGGCGCGTCGGCCGCCGCTTCGTGCGGAGGGTCGACACTCGCTATCTGGCCGGAGAGCCGGGGCCCCGTATAGAGAGGATCGCAGGGCGCCCCAGCGGTCAGACCCCCCCCCCCCCCCCCCCCCACCCCCCCCCCCCGAGATCTCAAACTTATCCCCTATCCTTAGGATAGGGGATACGTTTTTAACCACTGGACTACCCCTTTAAATGTTTGCATGAATAAGTGCTAAATTCTTTTAATATACATTTGTTTTTTTATTATGTTTTATTTTCAATAATGGTCTAATAATTGTAATAAAATCCTTTTGCTACTTTTTCAAACACACTGTTTCCAATCCTCATTGTGTTCCATCTGGGATGGTGAGATACTTGAGGTGAGGTTAATACATTTCTATAGTCCCCCCCCCAAAGATCGGTGGGGATCGATCTTTTAAACCACTCATACCTCAGATTTTTGGGCTGTGAGCTGCACACCTATTCCTTTTCATTTACAAATCCGTTTAACTTTCTGGCACCAGTTGATTTAAATAAATAAATAAAGTTTGTCGTCACCGGAGTACCCTTTTTATATTACCGCCCATACTAGCCAGATCGACGAGCAGAAACGAGTGACCATAACAGACCACTGACATTTATAAACAGGACTGTGTAATCTGAGCGATGACGCGTACCTGACAGGTGACGGCCAGAGTGTGACATAACTGCGTCTTCCCTGTGCGAAACTCTCCAAACATCTCTGTAATGGAGCCGGTTTCGATTCCCCTGCAGAAAAGCATTACCAAAAAGACAAATGTTATTGAGGAATAAAGTACGAAGATCATCAAAACAGAGACCCTGACCGCACCTTGTAATAACTTGTCCAGCTCCTTGGAGCCTGTAGAGATCTGTATGATCTCCGAACGCCTCTGGTGGAACTCTGTCGCTGTGGTAAATCCCATGGGGACGAGTTTTGCAGCTTCTGCCTGGAAGGGAACAGGAGAAATGTCTATTGGGATCTATCACCAGGAGTAAATTCCAGGGACCATCGGCCACAAAGAAAATGCACTTTGCTTGACAAAAAGGAAAAGGCCTAGCACAGCACATTCCTTTAACCCCCTTAAAGGGGTACTCCGCTGCTCAGCGTTTGGAAAACTGTTCCAAAAGCTGGAGTCGGGAGCTTGTGATGTCATAGCCCCGCCCCTCAATGCAAGTCTATGGGAGGGGGCATGACGGCTGTCATGCCCCCTCCCATAGACTTGCATTGAGGGGGTGGGGAGTGAGATCATGAGGGGGCAGGGCTATGATGTCACAAGCACCCAGCGCCAACGTTCGGAACAGTTTGTTCCAAACGCTAAGCAGCAGAGTACCCCTTTAAGGTCACAGACCATTTTCTTTTGCATTTGTTTCCATCATACTGGAGCCTACAGTCACTTACCAGGATCTTATCCGCTTTAGCCTCACTGATCCCTTTGATATTGATCAGCTCTTTCTTTGGAGCGTAGGCCACGGCCTCTACAGTGTGGAACCCGGCCTCCTCCAGCTTCTTCACATCATTGGCATTGATTCCACATTGCTAATATGGGAAGAAATAATAAAGTATGAGAAGACTCGATATTAGTTATTGGACGTTACATACTACAAAAAGTAAAGAAACAATTCATGTATAATGTCCTATAACAGTGATGGCGAACCTAAGGCACGCCGAGCCTCCTCTGTGGGCACGCGGCTATAGTTCGCCAGGCGGGGCAAACCGGGACATCCCTGTGTCCCGAAAGATCTTTTCGGGACACAAGTATGTCCCGGTTACCTTTCTGTTGCCCCGCGTTAACTTTAAAAATGCAGGGGCCGCCGGGAGGTAGCACAGCCAGGAACGTCACTGATGTCTCATGTGTGTGCCCATAGGAACAGAGGAGCAGAGCATAGAGGAGGAGGAGGATGCACGCACAAGGTAAGTTACCAGCTACACTTCAGCTTCGGTACTCCAACCACCGCTCCTCCGGGCCCGGGACCTACTGCTATGGCATAAAGGCCATAGCAGTAGGTCATAACCCCTGACCGCAGGAGCGGTGGACGGAGCACTGTGAGGCAGTACACAGACATACAGCCTCCAGCCATACACTGTATATGGCTGAAGGCTGTATGTTTGTGGAGGAACCATACTGCCCACCTACTGTGGGGGAACCATACTGCCCACCTACTGTGGGGGGAACTATACTGCCCACCTACTGTGGGGGGAACTATACTGCCCACCTACTGTGGGGGAACTATACTGCCCACCTACTGTGGGGGGAACTATACTGCCCCACCTACTGTGGGGGAACTATACTGCCCACCTACTGTGGGGGAACTATACTGTCCACCTACTGTGGGGGAACTATACTGCCCACCTACTGTGGGGGAACTATACTGCCCACCTACTGTGGGGGGAACTATACTGCCCACCTACTGTGGGGGGAACTATACTGCCCACCTACTGTGGGGGGAACTATACTGCCCACCTACTGTGGGGGGAACTATACTGCCCACCTACTGTGGGGGGAACCATACTGCCCACCTACTGTGGGGGGGAACCACTACTGCCCCACCTACTGTGGGGGGGAACCATACTGCCCACCTACTGTGGGGGGAACCATACTGCCCACCTACTGTGGGGGGAACCATACTGCCCACCTACTGTGGGGGGAACCATACTGCCCACCTACTGTGGGGGAACCATACTGCCCACCTACTGTGGGGGAACCATACTGCCCACCTACTGTGGGGGAACCATACTGCCCACCTACTGTGGGGGAACCATACTGCCCACCTACTGTGGGGGAACCATACTGCCCACCTACTGTGGGGGAACCATACTGCCCACCTACTGTGGGGGAACCATACTGCCCACCTACTGTGGGGGAACCATACTGCCCACCTACTGTGGGGGAACCATACTGCCCACCTACTGTGGGGGAACTATACTGCCCACCTACTGTGGGGGAACTATACTGCCCACCTACTGTGGGGGAACTATACTGCCCACCTACTGTGGGGGAACTATACTGCCCACCTACTGTGGGGGGAACTATACTGCCCATCTACTGTGGGGGAACTATACTGCCCACCTACTGTGGGGGAACTATACTGCCCACCTACTGTGGGGGAACTATACTGCCCACCTACTGTGGGGGAACTATACTGCCCACCTACTGTGGGGGAACTATACTGCCTACCTACTGTTCCCCATCACTGTCCTATAATCTCCAACCTGGGAATCTACAGCTATTGCAACTCCTATCCTGCACCCTCAGCTTTTTTTCATTATCAGATCCACACTGATCATGAAAGGTAAATCAAGGCTTCCATTTTGCAAAACTTCAACTCCCAGCATGCCCGGACAGCCGTTGGCTGTCCGGGCATGCTGGGGGTTGTAGTTTTTGCAACATCTAGAGGACCACAGTTTGAGACCACTACTCTATAGTAATGCCCAGCCAATGTTTCTCCCCCCGCAGACTGCCTTGTCCTGTATCTACCCTCCTCTCTTTCTACAGTCAGTGTGACCTGTCCTCCGGGGATCCTCTCCCACCCGGCTACTACGGAGCTTGTGAGTAACCTACATCGCCACTAGAGATGAGCGAACTTACAGTAAATTCGATTCGTCACGAACTTCTCGGCTCAGCAGTTGATGACTTATCCTGCGTAAATTAGTTCAGCCTTCAGGTGCTCCGGTGGGCTGGAAAAGGTGGATACAGTCCTAGGAAAAGAGTCTCCTAGGACTGTATCCACCTTTTCCAGCCCACGGGAGCCCCTGAAAGCTGAACTAATTTATGCAGGCAAAGTCATCAACTGCCGAGCCGAGAAGTTCGTGACGAATAGAATTTACTGTACGTTCGCTCATCTCTAATCACCACCCTCATGCCAACTCTAAACACAGAGAGTGCAGAAAATCTGTAAGATTCATCTCCCTATAGATAATATAAAGATGTCTGAGCAACTTCAAAAACTTATTTAAAAAAATGTTGTTAATAATAATAATAATAATAATAATATTATTATTATTACTAATAATATTTAACCCCTTAAGGACTCAGCCCATTTTTGGCCTTAAGGACTCAGACAATTAAATTTTTACGTTTTTTGTTTTTTCCTCCTCGCTCCTCGTTTTGTCCTTTGTAATGACATCACTCATTATATCATAAAATGTATGGCGCAACCAAAAAACACTATTTTGTGGGGAAATTAAAAAGAAAAACGCAATTTTGCTGATTTTGGAAGGTTTCGTTTTCACACTGTACAATTTACGGTAAAAATGACATGTGTTCTTTATTCTGAGGGTCAATACGATTAAAATGATACCCATTATTATATACTTTTATATTATTGTTGTGCTTAAAAAAAAAAAAATCACAAACTTTTTAACCAAATTAGTACATTTATAATCCCTTTATTTTGAGAACCTCTAACTTTTTCATTTTTCCGTATAAGCGGCGGTATGAGCATGCTTGAAAAAGGCTCCAGGAGGAGCTGAAATGTTGTGATGCTGACATGAGACATTAAATCACTTTTTTGTTGGAGTGCTGCGCCTGTATCTGGTGTGTGGGTATATATATATATATAAATAAAGTGTCCCCCATAGCCTTCAAAAGAAAGCAGGAAAATGTCTCAACCTCACCTCCAGACGGGATATAGCTTGAGGTCCAAAAGATTCTTCTTCTGCGGCGGCGGCTTCATACTGCGCTTGCATGGCCATGGTGCTCGAAAGGTTTCACAATTAACTAAAAAGAAAAGAAAAAAAAAAAAACAACATTCACACCAATCCTGAGATAAAACTTTCTCTACATAAAAGTTCCTCCTATCTGTAGCAGCTATGGAAGGTCTAACATGGATTCCCTTCAGGGGGCGCTCTCTGCTGTGGCCCCTCAGGGCTCCAGCTACAGGTCACAGATTCCAAGCTGAGAAAACAAAACTAGTAGTGAAGTAATTGTGTCTCCAGTCATTGGATTCTGTACATCTCCTCTCCTCACAGGGGGCACTATAGTGATGAGGCTGCAGTACATCTCCTCTCCTCACAGGGGGCACTATAGTGATGAGGCTGCAGTACACCTCCTCTCCTCACAGGGGGCACTATAGTGATGGGGCTGCAGTACATCTCCACTCCTCACAGGGGGCACTATAGTGATGGGGCTGCAGTACATCTCCACTCCTCACAGGGGGCACTATAGTGATGAGGCTGCAGTACATCTCCTCTCCTCACAGGGGGCACTATAGTGATGGGGCTGCAGTACATCTCCTCTCCTCACAGGGGGCACTATAGTGATGAGGCTGCAGTACATCTCCACTCCTCACAGGGGGCACTATAGTGATGAGGCTGCAGTACATCTCCACTCCTCACAGGGGGCACTATAGTGATGAGGCTGCAGTACACCTCCTCTCCTCACAGGGGGGCACTATAGTGATGAGGCTGCAGTACATCTCCACTCCTCACAGGGGGCACTATAGTGATGAGGCTGCAGTACATCTCCTCTCCTCACAGGGGGCACTATAGTGATGAGGCTGCAGTACAACCTCCTCTCCTCACAGGGGGCACTATAGTGATGGGGCTGCAGTACATCTCCACTCCTCACAGGGGGCACTATAGTGATGGGGCTGCAGTACATCTCCTCTCCTCACAGGGGGCACTATAGTGATGAGGCTGTAGTACATCTCCTCTCCTCACAGGGGGCACTATAGTGATGAGGCTGCAGTACACCTCCTCTCCTCACAGGGGGCACTATAGTGATGAGGCTGCAGTACATCTCCTCTCCTCACAGGGGGCACTATAGTGATGGGGCTGCAGTACATCTCCTCTCCTCACAGGGGGCACTATAGTGATGGGGGCTGCAGTACACCTCCTCTCCTCACAGGGGGCACTATAGTGATGGGGCTGCAGTACATCTCCTCTCCTCACAGGGGGCACTATAGTGATGGGGCTGCAGTACATCTCCACTCCTCACAGGGGGCACTATAGTGATGAGGCTGCAGTACATCTCCCTCTCCTCACAGGGGGGCACTATAGTGATGAGGCTGCAGTACATCTCCTCTCCTCACAGGGGGCGCTATAGTAATGGGGCTGCAGTACACCTCCTCTCCTCACAGGGGGCGCTATAGTGATGGGGGCTGCAGTACACCTCCTCTCCTCACAGGGGGCGCTATAGTGATGGGGCTGCAGTACATCTCCTCTCCTCACAGGGGGCACTATAGTGATGAGGCTGCAGTACATCTCCACTCCTCACAGGGGGCACTATAGTGATGAGGCTGCAGTACATCTCCTCTCCTCACAGGGGGCACTATAGTGATGAGGCTGCAGTACATCTCCACTCCTCACAGGGGGCACTATAGTGATGGGGCTGCAGTACATCTCCTCTCCTCACAGGGGGCACTATAGTGATGAGGCTGCAGTACATCTCCTCTCCTCACAGGGGGCACTATAGTGATGAGGCTGCAGTACATCTCCACTCCTCACAGGGGGCACTATAGTGATGGGGCTGCAGTACATCTCCTCTCCTCACAGGGGGCACTATAGTGATGGGGCTGCAGTACATCTCCTCTCCTCACAGGGGGCGCTATAGTGATGGGGCTGCAGTACATCTCCTCTCCTCACAGGGGGCACTATAGTGATGGGGCTGCAGTACATCTCCTCTCCTCACAGGGGGCACTATAGTGATGGGGCTGCAGTACATCTCCTCTCCTCACGGTGGCACTATAGTGATGGGGCTGCAGTACATCTCCTCTCCTCACAGGGGGCACTATAGTGATGGGGCTGCAGTACATCTCCCTCTCCTCACAGGGGGCACTATAGTGATGGGGCTGCAGTACATCTCCTCTCCTCACGGTAGCACTATAGTGATGGGGCTGCAGTACATCTCCTCTCCTCACAGGGGGCACTATAGTGATGGGGCTGCAGTACATCTCCTCTCCTCACAGGGGGGCACTATAGTGATGAGGCTGCAGTACATCTCCTCTCCTCACAGGGGGCACTATAGTGATGGGGCTGCAGTACATCTCCTCTCCTCACAGGGGGCACTATAGTGATGAGGCTGCAGTACATCTCCTCTCCTCACAGGGGGCACTATAGTGATGAGGGCTGCAGTACATCTCCTCTCCTCACAGGGGGCGCTATAGTGATGGGGCTGCAGTACATCTCCTCTCCTCACAGGGGGCACTATAGTGATGAGGCTGCAGTACATCTCCTCTCCTCACGGGGGCACTATAGTGATGGGGCTGCAGTACACCTCCTCTCCTCACAGGGGGCACTATAGTGATGAGGCTGCAGTACATCTCCTCTCCTCACAGGGGCGCTATTAGTGATGA